>NC_142022.1:5239269-5406769 GCF_049901735.1 Notechis scutatus | reverse complement strand
GGGGCCCAGCGGAAGAGCCCGTGCATCGCCGCGCAAGTGATCAAGATCTAACCAGGTTCCGCCAACACCTGAAGCCTTCAAGAGAATGAGCTAAAGGACTCTTTCCTTCTCCAGCAACCTGCGGATCCCCAAAGTCTGAGCAACCCAAACATCTGGCATCTCCTTAAGTTTCTTGATGGTGGCTTTCTGGGTCTCTGCAGCTGGATGACATCTCCGTCATTATTCTGGATAATTTTTTTTTTTATCCAAGCCTGTTTCTGATATCAACATATATAAATATATGAATTTGTTGATTTGGGTTAGGTTCAAATCCTGTTTCTAAGCGAGCCCTCTGGAATCCAGATTGCCCCACAAATGAAGTTTTGGCAGATGTTCAATGGGCTGCTTTGATTCTCAAAGGAAGAGAATTCTGGGAGTGGAAGTCCACCCCTCTTAAAGCAAGGGGGATTCTGGGAGTTGAAGTCCACCCATCTTAAGGAGGCTGGCTGGGGAATTCTGGGAGTGGAAGTCCATCCCTCTAAAGCAGGCTGGCTGGGGAATTCTGGGAGTGGAAGTCCACCCATCTTAAAGCAGGCTGGCTGGGGAATTCTGGGAGTTGAATCCACCCATCTTAAAGCAGGCTGGCTGGGGAATTCTGGGAGTTGAAGTCCAATTCCCACCCATCTTAAAGCAGGCTGGCGGGAATTCTGGGGGAAGTCCACCGTCATGGTGGCTGGGATTCTGGGAATGAATTCCATCCTCAAAGACTGCTGGCTGGGAAGTTAAGTCCACCCATCTTAAAACAAGCTGGCTGGGGAATTCTGGGAGTGAAGTCCACCCATCTTAAGCAGGCTGGCTGGGGAATTCTGGGAGTGGAAGTCCACCTATCTTAAAGCATGCTGGCTGGAATTCTGGGAGTGGAAGTCCACCCATCTCAAAGCAGGCTGGCTGGGAATTCTGGGAGTGGAAGTCCACCCATCTTAAAGCAGGCTGGCTGGGAATTCTGGGAGTGGAAGTCCACCCGTCTTAAAGCAGGCTGGCTGGGGAATCCTGGGAGTGGAAGTCCCTTATCTTAAACATGCTGGCTGGGGATTCTGGGAATTGAATTCCATCCCTCTTAAAGACTGCTGGCTGGGGAATTCTGGGAGTTGAAGTCCACCCATCTTAAAACAAGCTGGCTGGGAATTCTGGGAGTGGAAGTCCACCCATCTTAAAGCAGGCTGGCTGGGGAATTCTGGGAGTGGAAGTCCACCTATCTTAAAGCACGCTGGCTGGGGAATTCTGGGAGTTGAGTCCATTTATCTTAAAGCACGCTGGCTGGGAATTCTGGGAGTGGAAGTCCACCCATCTTAAAGCAGGCTGGCTGGGGAATTCTGGGAGTGGAAGTCCACCCATCTTAAAGCAGGCTGGCTGGGGAATTCTGGGAGTGGAAGTCCACTTATCTTAAAGCATGCTGGCTGGGGAATTCTGGGAGTGGAAGTCCAAACATCTTCAGATTTTCAAGATGGAGAAAACCTGCTTTAATCATGGTGCTGCAGTGATTTTCATTACATACATTTCATAAAAGTTTCCAGCCGTCCATTTGATGCAGAAAATCTAATTTCAAAGTACGCTCATAGGAGTAGGGCAAATATTTGGGGTGGGGTTTCCTCCCCCTCACGCCCCACAATTCCAAAAAGTCTAAGCAAGTCGTTGCCTTCAATAGGCAAAAAAAAAAAAAAAATAGCAGAAGGATGCTTGTGGTTAAAAATGAAGTTGGGGATGAGCTGGAATATATATTTCAATTCTTAAAACAGTTTCTCAACCTTCCTGCAATCCGGTCACCCTCAAAATTACCTGACAAAATCCCAATTTTTTGCAAAGAGTGTCATGTCATTTTTAGTAAATAAAATCCCCAGTGTTGAGTTTAGCCATGATTTTTGATCTGATCCGTTTTTAGAAACCCTGGTCAAAATCCAATTTGGTTCCCCCCGCCCCCACTCTTTATGCCTGCAAAGCTGCCTGACTCCAAATCAATTAAATAACAATTAGCAAATTGTTTGAAAGTGAACCTTAAACTTCAGGCCTGCCGGAATCCAAGACCTTTGCAAAATTCAGGGACTGCTTTATAAAATGTGGGCTGCGTGCAAAAGTGGCTTGGTTTCGATCCGGATGAAAACCTTGCTGATTTTCGCTCCTCCACCTCTGACATTTTATAATAAAAAAATTTTTTGGAGCGCAGCCCAGTAATGTTAATAAGAGATCTGGCCCTCAGCCTATCAGATAACGTGCTCCCATTTTCGGCGAGTGTGTTTATTTTCGAGGAAGAAGCATCCACGCAGTGAGAGTTTAATAGAAGCAATTAAAAAGGCGCCTTGGCGTCAGACGCAGGTTTGAAAACTCGGTGAGAAGTTTAATTCTATTTCCTTCCTGTCGTGAATAAATTCTCTCCCTTTTGGCACCTGAGTGCCAGTCCTTGCGTTGCATTTTGCAGCGTTGGGTTGAGTTGGCAACGAAGGTGGGGGTGATGAATTTGGTTTTTAGGTCGGGGTAGAAAAAGACATTTTTCTTTCCTTGGTACAGGTAGTCCTTGACTTACGACGGCAGTTGAGACCAGGATTTCTGCTGCTAAGCGAAGAGGTTGTTAAGTGAGTTGGGCCCAATTTTACGACCTTTTTTTGCCACGGCTGTTCAATGAATCCCTGTGGTTGTAAAGGGATCACCTGTTTATTAAGCAAAAGTAAGAAGGGAGGGAGAGGGCGGGGAGGAAGGAAAAGAAAGGGTGTGGGAGGGAAGGAAGGAAAATGGAGAGAAGGAAAAGACGCAGGGAAAGAAGGAAGAAAGGAAGAGGGAAAGAAGAAAAGGAAGAGAAGAAAAAGACGTAGAGAAAGAAAAGTAAAGAAAGGGAAAGAAGGAAGAAAGGAAGAGGGAAAGAAGAAAGGAAGGGAAAAGACAGAAAAGTAAAGGAAGGGAAAGAAGGAAGGAGGAGGGAAAGAAAAGGAAGAGAAGAAAAAGATTCAGAGAAAGGAAAGGGGAAAAAATGAAGGAAGAGAAGGGAAAGAAAGAAAAACGATGCTGAGAAAGCAAAGGGAAAAGGACGTCAGGAAGAGGGAAAAGGGGAAAGAAAAAGAAGAGAAAGAGGAAAAGGGAGAGAAGGAAAAGATGTAGAGAAAGAAGGAAATGACAAAAGTAAAGGGAAAGAAGAAAGGAAGAGGGAAAAGAAAGGAATAGAAGGAAAAGAGAAAGGGAAGGGAAGGAAGGAAAAGAAGGAAAAGACGCAGAGAAAGCAAAGGGAAAGAAAAGGCAGGAAAAGGGAAAAAAAGGAAGAGATGGGAAAGAAAAGAAGAAAGGAAAAGATACCGCGAAAGAAGAAAAGGGAGGAAAGGAAAAGACACAGAGAAAGAAAAGGAAGGATGAGGGAAAGAAGGAAAAGTAAAGGAAGGGAAAGAGGGAGAGAAGGAAGGAAAAATTGGAAGAGGATCAGGGTTGTGTTCCGGTTTCTGACTTTTCCAAGAAAAATAATCTCATCTCCTCCACTGGACTCCTTATGCCCCGATCCTCTGACGTTTCGTCCTCCCCCACCACCAGCCTTCGGGGCAGGCTGCCTGCTCCTCCCCACCTCTGCACCAAGAGCCAGTTGCCTTCTTTCCATGGCCGCTGCCGCTGCCTCCTGGCCCGAAGGAGCTTCCCGCCCGATGGCCGCCTGTCGAATTCCTTTCCCTCCGAGTCATCCTTCCTCCTTGGGGCCCCGAAGGCGGCTTTGTGCAATACGCGGTTTCCCCATTGCCAAAGCCCCTGCGAGCAACCGGCAACATCTGCCGAAACAGCTGCGTTTTCTCTCGGCCTCGAACTCTCCCGGGTGTGCAAACCGCCCGTAGGGGTAGTCCTGGACTTACGGTAGTTCGTTGAGTGGCCGAAGTTAACGACGGCGCTGAAAAAGTACGACTTGTGACTTATTTTTCCCACGATCGTTGGCAACATATCCCCGCTGTTCTGTGATCCAAAATACAGATCCTTGGCATCTGATTCGTATTTATGATGGGGGTCGGTGTCTCCCAGGGGTCCCGTGATCCCCTTTGGCAACCTTCTGGAGGAGCCCAAGTCAACGGCGAGGCCAGATTCACTTAACAACCGTATGAATTGACCATTGCAATGATTCACTGAACAACCGTAGCAAGAAGCCGTAAAACGGCGCAAAACTCAAGACATTACACCAATGTCTCACTTAGCAACATACATCTTGGGCTTCATTGTGGTTGTACATCGAGGAGTACCTGTATATAGAAGGTCTGGCCAACCTAGGAGAACCTGGGATTTTTTTTAAAAAAGGACATTTGATGGCTGGCCTTGACTATCCAGATTTATGACCACAATTGCGTGCAGGATTTCCAGTGGTCGCTAAGAGAGCCGCCTCTGATTTTACAACTTTGGGGCTTTGATTGTTAAAACGAATCCCTGCAGTTGTTAAGCGAGGCATGTGGTCGCTAAACGGCTTTCCCCCAACCTTGCCAAGGTTACCAAATGCCCGAATTTGGTTCATGAGAAGACGCTGAAATGTTGCGACAATCTTGGGTGTGTGATTGTGGGTCGCTTTTTTCCAGAGCTGTTTCAACTTCGGTCGTTAAATGCATCGGTTGTAAGTCGAGGACGGCCTGTAATCGAAAAAGGGGAAGGAAACACAATTTTCTGGAAACTCCCTGCACGCTGCTGAAAATAATTCATTTCTTAACGGAAGCTTTTCGAAGGGTGAAGCCGCCCCATAGATAAGCTCCTTATCTTGGATCAGGCAAACTCGTGACCGCCGAGTCAGAAATTCAGCATGGAAGGTTGTCCTGCCTTTTAGATTGGGCCCAAACCTGGCTTGTTTGATTAGCTGCCATTCAACCGACAGTGGCAACTCAAAACATGCATTCATTCAGTACAGGGAGTCCTCGACTTACAACCACAATTGGACGCCCGAAATTTCCATTCGGAAAGCGAGACAAGTGAGTTTTGCCCGGTGTTACGACCTTTCTTGCCACCGTCATTAACTGAATCATTGCAGTTAAGTCAGTCACACGGTTGTTAAGTGAATCTGGCTTCCCTAGTTGACTCTAACCGTCACAAAAAGGGACCGTATGACCCCGAGACATGGCAACTGTCATAAATAATGAGTCACTTGCCAAAATGTTCTGAATTTTGCTCACGTGGCCATTGGGGATGCTGCGACGATCGTAAGTGTGAAACGTGGTCATGAGCGTGAAAAAACGATCATGTCACTTTTTTTTAACTTCAAAAGGTCACTAAACGAATTTGTAGGCCGAAGAACCACCTGAATCAAGAGTGAGGATAGTATAGGGCAGGGGTCTCCAAATTCGACAACTTTAAGACTTGTGGACTTCAACTCCCAGAATCCTCCAGCCAGGATGCTTTCAGATGGGTGGACTTCAACTCCCAGAATCCCCCAGCCAGCATGCTTTAAGACTGGTGGACTTCAACTCCCAGAATTCCCCAGCCAGGATGCTTTAAGACTGGTGGACTTCAACTCCCAGAATCCCCCAGCCAGCATGCTTTAAGACTGGTGGACTTCAACTCCCAGAAGTCCCCAGCCAGGATGCTTTAAGACTGGTGGACTTCAACTCCCAGAATTCCCCAGCCAGGATGCTTTAAGACTGGTGGACTTCAACTCCCAGAATCCCCCAGCCAGCATGCTTTAAGACTGGTGGACTTCAACTCCCAGAATTCCCCAGCCAGCATGCTTTAAGACTGGTGGACTTCAACTCCCAGAATTCCCCAGCCAGGATGCTTTAAGACTGGTGGACTTCAACTCCCAGAATTCCCCAGCCAGGATGCTTTAAGACTGGTGGACTTCAACTCCCAGAATCCCCCAGCCAGCAGGCATTCAGATGGGCGGACTTCAACTCCCAGAATCCCCCAGCCAGCAGGCTTTCAGATGGGTGGACTTCAACTCCCAGAATCCCCCAGCCAGCAGGCTTTCAGATGGGTGGACTTCAACTCCCAGAATTCCCCAGCCAGGATGCTTTAAGACTGGTGGACTTCAACTCCCAGAATCCCCCAGCCAGCATGCCGGTAGTCGAAATCCACCCATCTTCAAGTTGCCAAGTTTGAAGAGCCCTGGTATAGACTCCCGTGCTCGAGCAGGGGGTTGGACTAGAAGATCTCCAAGGTCCCTCCCAAACCTTATTCTACGTTCTGTGTTTCTTTTCGGGATAACTGACCCTTCCGTGCACCTCAGAAGATGGAATTTCCAGGGCAAAACCTGGGTGTGAGAGTCTTTCCCGTGACAATACCCAAGGAAAAAAACCAAAGAGACAAACAGGAAGGGAGACACGCATATATTTCCTTTTCCTCTTTGAGAAAATCCACTTTTCCCCCCTGAACTCATTTGCAAGATTCCTGGATTCCCCCCTTCTTTTAGGGCTTCCATCGGTCTTTCCTCCCGTGACCCAGGGACCCTTGGCCAATGCTGCCCCCTCCCCCAGGAAGGGCTCTTTTTCCTGCCCCAAATGCCAAAATCTTGAAGTCATATCGGAGAGGCACGTCAGGAGTCAGCTGGGCCCTAATCTGCAGAGCGAAGCTCAGCCCAGCCTGAATATTTCTCCTCCTTCCTCCACCCTCGCCCAGCCCAGCCCACCCGGGACGCATCCTGGCCCAAGAGGAATTCCAAAATCAGATTTTCCTGGCTTTCCTCAGAAAGCAGGAAATAGATAACAGATCATCAGAGTTGGAAGCAGAGGTTCTGACCAGTTCTGGAGAAACAGTAGCGGAAATTTTGAGTAATTCGGAGAACCGGCCAATACCGCCTCTGACTGGAGATTTTACGGTATCCTTCCCCTGCCACACCCACCAAGCCATGTCCACAGAACCGGTAGTAAAAAAAAAATTTAAATCCCACCACTGGTTGGAAGAGACCTTGTAGGTCATCTAGTCCAACCCCCTGCCCAAGCAGGACACCCTACACCATTCCTAACAGGTGGCAGTCCAGTCTCTTCTTGAAAGCCTCCAAGGATGAAGCTCCCACAACTCTGTTCCATCAGTTGATTGTTCTCACTGTCAGAAAATTCCTCCTTATTTCCAGGTTGAATCTCTCCTTGATTTTTGTATATTTCCATCCATTATTCCTTGTCTGGCTTTGGAAAATAGCTTGACCTCCTTCCTCCTCTCTGTAGCAGCCCTTCAAATATTGGAAGATGCTCTCCTGTCTCCCGTGGTCCTTCTCTTCACTAGACTAGCCAGGCCCGGTTCCTGCAACCATTCTTCATAATGTTTTAGTCTCCAGTCCCCTCATCAACCTGGTTGCTCTTCTCTGCACTTTTTCTAGAGTCTCAACATCTCTCTCTCTCTCTCTCTCTCTCTATCTATCTATCTATCTATCTATCTATCTATCTATCTATCTATCTATCTATCTATCTATCTATCTATCTATCTATCTATCTATCTATCTATCTATCTATCTATCTATCTATCTATCTATCTATCTATCTATCTATCTATCTATCTCTACCATCCATCCCATCTATCTATCTATCTATCTATCTATCTATCTATCTATCTATCTATCTATCTATCTATCTATCTATCTATCTATCTATCTATCTATCTATCTATCTATCTATCTATCTATCCATCTATCCATCCATCCATCCATCTATCTATCTATCTATCTATCTATCTATGGCTTAAATCCTCCAGGTGCGTGCATTAGTGTGTATGGAGGTTTAAAAAAACATTAGTGGTAGCATATGATGATTTTGTTTAGTGACCATTTGAAGTTGCAATAGAAAAAGCGACGGGGCCATTTTACAGACTTACAACATTCCCCCCCCCCCCATGGTCCCAGGATGAAAAGTCTGACACTTGGCACGCATTGATGCAACATCCACCCGGGGGGGGGGGGCAGTCACATGATCAAAATTCAGCCATTTGGCTCATACTTACGATGGTTGCAGTGTCCCCCCTGCAAAAGGGGTTGTGTGATTCCATTTGGGGGCCTTCTGACGTCGGACTCGCTTAAACATTCATTTGGACAATGGCAGCAATTCACTTAACAACCGTGGACAGAAATGTCGTCAAATGGGGCAAAACTCACCAACAGAAACACTGGGTTCAAGGTGGCCATATGTTAGTACTACCTATAATATGGAAGCCATGAGCCATGGCAGGGACGTTTTTTCAGCTTCCCGGTGTAGTCCGCAGCGGGCAGTGAGATCTCCTGGTGGTCTCCTTTCCAAGGCTTGAAATTACGCTCCACCTTTGCACCAAGCTCATCTGCTAACCTAGAATAGGATCCAAAGGGCTTCTTGTCCAGAATTCCTGCTGTAATCTTCAGTCTTCACAATGTTTTTCCTTCCTAAGGGGGCCCAGCTCTGACTTTCTGACATCCTCTCTTTCAATTTTGAGAAGCTTCCTCTAATTTTCTTAATTTGTTCTCATCTCCGGCCTGTCAGAATAATCTGCAAAATCTAGAATTTGGACAGCATTCAAAGAAAGATTAGTTCCTCCCTCTCATGCTCACACACACCCACAAACACACCCACACACAAAACAGCTTCTGCAAATATATCACTTAATCGGGAAGATCAATAAGGAAATCTCTCGGCCGCCATGTTGCAGGCTCCGTGCCAACACAACACACGTTCCCACAAGGTGTTATGCTGCAGAAATCCATCTGAACTATGATGCATACCGTTGTAAAACTTTGGTCACTAAACAAGTTGGGCGTAAGTCGAGGACTACCTGCGCAGGATCCTTCCAAGTGCTTGTATCTTCTTTGTCCTCTAACCAGGGATACAGTTAGTAAAGTTCAGAAGTTTAATTTTCCTCGCTAGGCAGAGTGCAGTTCGGTTGTTAGCTAAACAACCATTGCTATGGGAAAGAAAAATATTGAAATACAAAAAGGGTGTCCAGAAAGGGAAGAACAGGGAGGGGGAAGATCGGCCACACGACAACGGAGGTTGGCCACAAATTGCAACTTGCCAACATATATATATATATTTTCTCTGAATAGGGAATGTTTAGGATTAACACCTCTAAAGAAAGTTTTTCAACTTAGCAACTTCAAACGGGGTGGACTTCAACTCCCAGAATTCCCAGATGGGATATTGAAGTCCATAAAGCATGCTGGCTGGGGGATCCTGGGAGCTGAAGTCCACCCCTCTTAAATCAACCTGGGTAGGGAATTCTGGGAGTGGAAGCCCACCCATCTTAAAGTTGCTGAGGCTGGAAACCACTGCTCTAAATGTTACTTTATGAGGCTAGAAATTCAGATTGCTTTTTATTTGCAGAGTGGGGAAAAAAATGTCATTTGCACGATGCAAAATTGGAAAGTTCCAGGATAGAGAAATCGAAAGTACCAAGCGTTCAACAGCCCCCAAGGATGAATTCCATACAAGGTTTTGCAACACAAGGCATTCTCATTGAATCTCTTCCTCTCTCTTTTTTCTCTCCCACACGTGATTTAGAGATTCCCTGATAGCTGCCTGATTCAATCCACCACTTGCAGTCTGTAATTTTAAAATTCCCCTTTATTGAGGTCAACGGGGTGGGAAAATTGTGGAGGCAAAGCAGAATCAGTTTTCCCAAGAAAAACGCTTCATTTAATTTCAACCAAGCTGGGTCAGAATACAGATAGTCCTTGATTTATTTCATTTAGTGACCCAAAGTTACGACGGCACTGAAAAAAAAGTGAGCTGTGAGCACTTTTTCACACTTTACAACCATTGTAGCATCCCAAAAGTCACGTGATCAAAATTTCAGCTGCTGGACAACTGACTCATATTTACGACGGTTGCAGTCTCCCGGGATCATGTGATCCCCTTTTGCGACCTTCTAACTAGCCAGATTCACTTAGCGACCGTGTTATTAAACTGCAGTGATTCACTTAACAACAGTGGTAAGAAAACCGGGCAAAATTCACTTAAATGTCTCACTGAGCAACATTAATGTTGGGCTCAATGTGGTCATAAGTTGAGGACTGCCCATATGACACCCGTACTGCCCTTGAGATCTCCACACTGTAAAAAATTTTTAGCTGATCCAGCAAAATCATTTCCTCAGAACAGATTTTGAATTTGTTTATTTTCCACTCCATGTCTTTAGGGATTGTTGCCTTTATTTTTATTTATTTTTCCCCCCACTGATTCTTCCAAAGTTGCAAATACCGACACATGGAAATGCGATGGAGGAAAAGGACCTTCCCAAGAATTCTGCCTGGATCCCTTAATTGCATTTTAATGATTACAACAACCTTGTGAGGATTGCCCCCCCCCCAACAGAAATTTAAATGCTAGTTCTCTCAGGCCACCCAAAGCGCAGCTTATTTTATTTTTTATTTTTTATTTGGAAATCTCACACTTTTGAACCTGGCATTTTATTTCTTCCGTAGCATTGAGGGCTTAAATGGATAATAATAGAGTGCCACTTCTCAAAACCACTTGGATGCCTGCACAAACACCTGCAAAAAAAATGGAATTTAAGAGATAAACAAAACATCAGTCCTGAAACTGCACATTTTTCCCAGTGGTTTGATTTTTTTTAACCCTAAAATCCACAGTGGGAACATTTCTTTTTGCAAAGTGGGATCGGTTTTTCAACCTGCCAAGAGTGGGAAGGGCAGTTAATAGAGCTATGGTACTTTTGAAAAGAATCCTGTTCTCTTTTTCTTGGCTCTTTTAGCCAAGAACTGATGTCTTAAGACGGAACATCAAACCATGGTTAAACCAATTTGGTGTTTCAAGGAACGTTAGAATAATAGATCTAAAATCCCTAAACTAGAAGACTTCTAGGTCCCTTCGAGATCTATAATAATAGATCTAAGATCCCCAAGAGTATCTGAATGTTGGCAAGACATTCTAGACAACTATTTGTCCATGATGATATATGGTTGTCTGTCTTGGGCAGGGGGTTGGACTAAAAGACCTCTAGGTTCCTTTGAGCTCTATAATTGTATAATTTTCTTTTCTTTTTTTTTTAAAAAAATCCTTTTAAAAAGCCCTAAACTCTAGAAGACAAACACCCTAGGCTTGGACAAGGACAGTAACTCCACAAGATGGCTAGAAAATGTTAGGCTCAGAGACTTATATACATCAGGGTTAAATCACAAACCATGGTTTATAGTTCAACTATGAAAAAGGTCATCTTTGCATCCTGTGTGCTATGAAACTCTTTTTGGGTTTAGGCACAATGTTCGGTTTGCAAAGTCTGTGTGCAGACGACACGCCCTCACCCTCGAATAAAGCACGACCCAACAACCAACCTTTGACCACGATCGAGCCAAGAAGCCACGATCGAGCCAAAGGTTTCTCGAGAAAAAAGCTTCCCCAAGGTGAAAAGCATCGGCGGGGGAGGGGCTGGGAGGCGGGGCTGGGAGGAGGAGGGGGGCGGTCCGGATTTATCGCAGCCCGCTCGGATTGGCTGGGGCACGCGGAGGGGCGGGGCCTAAGGGGTGGCGAGCGCTGGCCGGCGAGGCTTTTAAGCTTTCTGCTGGGAATTGGTCGTGGGAACGCGGTTGGGTTCGCGTGCTCCGCTTGGCTGGGTAAGTCTTTGCAAGGGAACCAATGCAAAGTTGGCCTGCACGGAAATTCGTGTTTCTTTTCCCCCTCCCCTTGACTTTATTTCTTTATTCTTTTTCTTACTTCCTCTTTCCCCCGCCCTTTGGGAAGGAGAGAAAGCGCTCTGTCCATGCTCAGAGGGGCTCTTGCTTGGCCTCCTCTGTGGGTTGATTCCCCCCTCTGGTTTTCTTTACTGACAGCCCCCAAAAAAAGCGGTTCCGCGGCTCGGATTAGGTCCGATTTGAGGTCGGGGGGGCTGGGAAGGAGAAAAAGCGCTCTGTCCATGCTCAGAAGGGTCTTGCTGGACTACCTCCGCCCCCCGGCAAATCCTGATTCTCCACTTTCGTGAGTTTGGGCGCTCCGGACAACCCTTCCCACGTTCCCGCGGGGCGTAACGTGTGAATGCGGGGGAGGAGGGAAGAAACGCGGGGTTCGTCTCCCGCTTCTTGGGAAGGGAGTGAAACCCGCCTTTTGGCTTCTGGGACGCTTCCAAAAGCGTCGAAGCGGCTCCCCCCCCCCCCCCGCCTTTAATTCAAACAATGTATTGTTGAAGAAACTTCGTGTGTGTGTGTGTGACAAACCTGGGAGCTCCCAGCTCTAACCATGATTCCAAGTTTGCTTGGGCTGTATTTTTTCGGGTTTTTATTTTCTCTCTCTCTCCATTCCTCCTCCCTTGGGCCGGCGGGCTTTCTGTTATGTTGTAATTTTTTTTATTTATTTGCGAGCAGTTTCCGCAAGTTGTTTCTTTCTTTCCAAATAACTTCAAACCTCGGCAAGCGCTCCCCAAAGGCAAACAAACACCCAGAAAACCCAACAACGAGCCCTTCTGAAGCCCAGCCCTCCCTCCCCTCCGACCCAAGCTGGCTTGATCTTGGTTCAACCCTGGCTAATTAATTGGCTTAGCGGAGAAACGATTCAAATCCCTGCCCCGATTGGCCCAGGACCTTATGCGAATAAAATCAAGTTTGCTGGGGGAAAATAGAACCGCTGGGAGTCGGTTTGTGGGGTGGGTTTGAATCCTGGCTTAAGGGGGTGGTGTGAACCCAGCCAACGTTTTGCAAATAGGTGGGGGGGGGGCGTGGCACAAACACCACCTGGGTGTCCTTAATTGGGTCCCACAGCTGTTGACAATCCAAAGTTGGGGTTGTGGATGATGGGCTGCCAGGGTCCCAGTGTTGGTCTTGGCAGGAGAGCTGTCCTTTCCAAAGGAACCCTCCCCCTCAAACCACCCTTCATAGGGCTGTGGGCGCCTGGGCAATTTTGCTCTTTCCGGGGGTAGACTGCTCCTGGACCTGGAGGTTCCATTAAGGGCTTAAAGGGCCATTTGGTTAGGCTTCTCCTGTTTCTCCCCTCCGTTCCCAAATTTGTCAACCTGGCTGGCCTCTTTTGCAAAGCCGGGTGTCTCAGTGGGTGCAAAATTGAAGAGAAAAAAAACTCTTGTGTGTGTGTAGTGTTGTGTGCGTTGTGTGTGCTGATTCAGCCTTGTCCAACCTTTGAAAAACAAACTCCCCTCTTCCAAACCTTGACCATTCTGGAAATGGATAGTTCCAGCATCCATAAAGAAGATCTGAGTGGAGAAAATATTCTAAACTAAACTATTGGGGGGTGGGTTTTTTTTCCTCCTCCCCTTCCCTTTCTTACCTACGGCTTAGCAACCACAACTGAGCTCAACATTTCCTGTGGCTAAGCGAGACATTCGCCCGGTGAGTTTTGCCCCGTTTTACGACCTTTTTCACCCCGCCGTTGTTAAGCGAATCGTTGTGGTTGATCCATTAGTATCCTAGTTGTGAAACGAATCTGTCTTCCCTGTGGACTCGGCTCGTCAGAAGGTTGCAAAAGGGGATCACGTCTCACACACACACACACGGGGCCCTGCCACTGTTGTAAACATGAGTCAGTAGCCAAGGGTCTAAAATTTGCATCCTGGAGATGTTGCAACGGTCCTTAAGCGTGAAAAACAGGTCGTAAGTCTCTTTTTGGGGTGACTTGGAACGGTCACTAAACAAACCGTTGTAAGTCGAGGACTACGCCTGCATTGCACGTTGCCCGAACCACGTTGGATATCAGAAGCGCAGAAAAGTGCTTTGACAACCCCCTTCCTCTCTTCAGCCCCCAAACCAACAGTGAGTGAGGAGCAATTATTATTATTTTTTCTTCTTTTTGGTGCAGGAAAACTCTGGAAAGCTTAACAAATGCGACAGCGTTTTTTTTTGCAGAGAGACGACAATGCTTGTGCCAAAAAAAGCAGCCAAGCAGCCGGCCCCCTAGTTTTTGGAGCCTTGATTGTTTCGCACCCCCTGCTACATTTGGGACATGCAAGCCAATCAGCAACCTGACAGCTCTGGAATTCTCCCCCCACTCCTTTTTTTTTTTTTTTGGAAGAGTGTGTGTGTGTGTGTGTGTATTTGTGTGTGTTTTGCAGATGTTGTAATGCTGAGCCTTACGCAACAAGGGTGGAGTCTCCTTAAAGCAGCCTCTGATCTGTCCAAACACGGCCAAGTCAGTCGTGTAAGACACACACACACACTCATTCTTGCTCTTGCGTGTGAGCGGCTTGACTCACATCCCAAGAACACGACGTCATGCCTAGTGGGAGGGAGGGGAAGAGAGGAGCACCCCTTCCTCGTCTCCCACCCCGCTGTGCCTTCCCCCCAACTCCATGGTTGGCGAAGCCCCCCCCTCTTCCTTTCCTTCCCATTTCATGCAGCGTGCAAAAGTTTTGTGCAAACCTCTCTTTAATCCTTTAAATGTGTCCCCGTCCTGGTTGAAGCTAGCCTGAGCTGCAATTAAGCCAGGCGTGGTGGTGGTGGTGGGGTTAAGTTGGAAGATCTTCTTAAAATGGATACGGAAATGTTGGGTGTGGGATAATTGAGGTTGGTTGTTTTATTTTATTTTTTAATTTTTGTTTTAAGAGCTGGCCTGCTGGTGGATTTGAAGAACAGCTGGGGGTGGATTCCATGCTCCGGACTTTAATAGGGATAAGATCTGAAAAAGGAAATGGGCTGGATTATCCTTACGTAGCTGCAGGGCTGTGAAACGAGGTGGTTTAAAGCCTTAACCAGGTTTAAGTTGGCTGGCATCTTTGCCATGTGGCAAGTGGGGGAGGTTGAGGATATTTTGAGGCAGTTGCCAATTTTGATGCATTTTTGGTGGTTTGGTCCTCGCCAGGAGTTTAGTTCTGCCCCTTGCACAAAATTTTGATTGTGGTTTGTTCACAACCCCGGTTGACGGCTTGGCAATCCAAGCCATTCGTGAATTCCGGCCTTGTCATTTAGAATGCAAACGTAGAAGGAAGTGGCCGAAAACGGGGATTAGAAAGCCTTTTTCGAGCTAAGGAAATATAATTAAAACCACATTTAGTTGTGATCCCGACCATGCACACAATTTGGGGGGGGGGGGAAATGTCAGATACGTAAGGTTTTTATGTTGTGTTACCGGTTTTGCTGCGGAGGTTTGTTTAAGAGACCGTGTTGTGTATATGTTTAGTATAAATAAATGTTTCCTCGTTTAGCTCAGAGGGCTCTATAAATCCGTCAGGATGGGATTAGGTTAAATTGTGGTTTTGTGTATTTGTGGGATGAGGTTTTTAAGAGCATGGCTTTAAAAAAAAAAAGCCACTTCCCACCCCAGGCCAACATCTGGCCCAAAAGTTCGTGATTGAAAGTTTCCTTGAGTGGTTGAAGGTGGTTAACTCAATTGTGCCTGATTTTACAACCTCCCCCGCCCCGAGGTTGCTAAGCAAATCCCTGCAGTTGTTAAGTGAATCAGGTGGCCATTAAGCAAATCCATCCCCCCCTCCCATTGCTTTTCGGAAGCTGGTCAGGAAGCGTAAATATGTGGCAGTTGCCAAGTCGCTGGGTTTTGATCACACGCCGGTCGTAAGTGCAAGGACTGGCTGCGAATCAGTGCCGTTGGAACTTCTAGCGGTCGCTAAACGAATAGGGGTTGTAAAGTAAGGATGGCCATTTGCAAACATCCCTGTGGTTACCGGCCCGGAATTTTTGACATTCCAAAAGCCCATTGGGTAAAACGGATTCCCTTAACAACCACTGCAAAAATGATCCACTTAATGACCGCAATGAACTTAACCATAATTCCAGGCTTCATTACAGCCGTAAGTCGAGGACTGCCTAGAATAGCAATGGAAAAAAACCCATATCTTTGCTCTCATCTGTGAGGTCGTAACCTGGGTCAGATGAGGAAGGCTGAGTTGGTTTTGCAGGGCAGCTGCTGTAAAAACGTTGGGTGTGTCTCTGAATCTCACGGAAACGGCTAGAAAGATTAACCTGGCATGTTGGTGAGGCTGGCAGGCTGCCCGGGGTTGGTTCCAGTTTGGCCCGGATTCTTTCTCGTGCTTCTTTGGAAGCAAAGCGTCTTTTGCTGCTTTAGCAAGAATAAAAAGTTTCTTCCATGGCCTCAAACCCAAGGATTGTAATCTGAATATTGGCTGCAGGGAGAAGTCAGAGAAAAAGGAAGAGAGGGAACAAGGAGAGATGGATGGAAGGAAGGCGATTGGAGAGAGGGAGGAAAGAGCAGAGGGAAGGGAAGGAATAGAAAGATGGATGGGTGGATAAGAGAAGAAGGGAGAGAAGGAAAGAAAGATAAACAGAAGGAAAAATAAAGATTTAAGGGAGAGAAGGAAGATAAAAGGAAGGAAATAATGAAGATGGATGGAAGGAAGGAAGGAAGTGAGAGGAAGGAGAGAAGAAAGGAAGATAAAAGGAAAATAGACGGATAAAAGGGAGAAGGAAGAAAAAATAACAGAAGGAAAAAGATTGAAGGGAGAGAGGGAGAGAAGGAAGGAAATGATAAGATAAAGATGGATAGAAGGTGAGAGGAAGGAAGAGAAGGAAGGAAGGAAGATTAAAGGAAAAAATAAGGAAGGAAGATGGATGACAGGAAGGAAAGGTTGGCTGGGGAATTCTGCAAATTGAAGTCCATCCATCCAAAATATGTGTCAGCCAACCAAACCTGCAGAGGTGACCAGCTGGACCCCAAGCCAAGGTGTTGCCCTTGCCAAATGCCCAAGAAATGCAGCCCTGGGTACCAGCTTCTCCAAAATAGAATAATGAGAGATTCCTCCTTTGGATGTGAGCAACAGATTATAATTTCAGCCATGGATGTTTTCAGACTCGGGTCTTGTTAGGTGAAGAAAAGGAAGCAACAGACATAAAGGAAGGCTTTAATTACATTTAATTAAAAATATTTAATTAAAGAAAGGGTTCAATTAACTATGAAAGCACAGGGGTCACTTTTCTGGGTCAATTACAGCTGGTTTTTGTATGTATCAGCACAAACATAGACACATGTATACTTAATGTGTGTGTGTGTGTGTGTGTATATATAAATAAATAAATAAATATATAAATGAAATGAAAGATATATGTGAAAGAGAAAAAGGCAAAAGAAAAACAGAAACAAAAGTAATAGAAAGAAATAACTTTTGAACTTCTTTACAGCAATTATAACTACAATTATGAGTACTTTGTACTTTATTGTTACAGCAAAACTCTTGTTTCTGAAATCCATCTGGTCGTCAAAGTCATAAGTCCATAAGGACTTTGCAGCAGTCAGCAATAACTAGGTACTTTCCTTTTTCTCCAATCACATGGACCCAATTGAACCATCTCAAAATAGAAAATGGAATTACGGAGTCAGAATCGAACTGCTGGCAGTGGGCAGTTAGTCTGTAATACTGCATTCCAATCACTGAGCAACCACAGCTCTCAGATAGATAGATAAGAGAGAGAGAGAGAGACAGACAGATAGCACTTATATCCCGCTTCACAGTGCTTTTACAGCCCCCTCTACGTGGTGTACAGTCAGCCTCTTGCCCCCAAAAATATGGCTCCTCATTTAACAAACCCAGAAAAAAAAAAAGAAAGCCAAACCGAGGGGGGCAGGGAAAAAACCAACCCCACCAGTGGACAGTTAGCCAGCAATATCGCTTATAACCCCGGGAAAGCAATACAAGGCTCCTACTTCCCCCCCCTTGCCCCCAAACAATCTGGCTCCTCATTTTACCGACCTCAGAAGGACGGAAGGCTGAGTCAACCTGGAGCCTGGTGAGATTCGAACTGCCAAACCTCTGGTCAGCCAGCAGTCAGCAGAAGTCATCTGCAGTACTGCCCTCTAACCACTGCGCCACCACGGCTCTTAGTTGTTAAGTGAATTGCTGCAGTTGTTAAATTGGAACCACTGTTGTTAACTGGATCTGGCATTGACTCTGTCGGTAGGTCGCAAAAGGGGATCACATGACCCCCCCGGGACACTGCAACCATCATAAATGTGAGTCAGTTCCCAAGTTGTCTCCGTTTTGATCACGGGGCTGCTACAACGGTTGTAAGTGTGAAAAAAAAAACAGTCCTTGGGTCACTTTTTCCAGTGCCGTTGTAACTTTGGACGGTCACTAAGTGAAGTGTCGTAAGTCGAGGACTACCTGTTCCTAGCATCCCAAGCAGACTCCTTCCAGGCTCCTTTTCAACCCGCACAACAAGCCTGCAAGGGATGTTGTGAAGGACGGTGGCTGCCCTGGGCCACCCAGGGAGCCTGAGAACTGAGTCAACCTAATGATCATTCCAGGCAAAGGAAAAACCCCGTAATTATCTCGGTTAATGGCTGGGTAGGACTTAATGCAGCTTAAATCAAGCAGGGGGGGATAAAAAGATAGGACTGGACAGGTCAGCTCAGGGTTTCACCGCCGATAATCATTGTTTTTGTGATTGCTCTTGTTTACTTTTAATTCAGAAAGTGAAAAATCCAGGTAGTCTTCAACTGAACGACCATTTCATTACCACCGCCGTTCCGAGTTGCAACGGGGCTGGGGGGAAAAAAAGGTGACTCGGGGCTGTTCCTCGCACTTGTAGCCATTACAGCATCCCAGGGTCGCGTGATTCCCCGTTGGCAACCTTCCCAGCTCTGGCTTCTGTGTGATGTCTCGTTTAATGGCCGTGGCAAAAAAATAAAGATAAAATCGGATGCAGTCGCTAAGATGGCTTCTCTCCTGAAATCAAAGATTACGCAACAGCTGGCTGCGAAGAGCTGGGTTTAAATAAATCCCTTGCTGAGGGATCTGCCCAGCCTTCAAAACGGGATCGTTTGAATTTCATGGGGGTGTTGTTTGTTTTCCCTTCAGTTCCTTGCACGTGGGTGAGACGATGGGACTCAGCTGAAATCCTGCCAGGTTCTCTTTCGTTTTGAACACGAGGACAAGCGTGGTTGATCTGCAGAAGGATCAGAATGGTGCTCAGGTGTTCCTGCTGAGCGTCACACCTGTGGATCCACGAGGCGAAGCTTCTTCAAAGCCTCCCCACCAGAAGGGCAACCTGCGGAAACCCCTCTGCGTTGAGCAGATTTGGGAAAAATTGGTCTTTCCGAGGTGAGTTTTGCCTGCATTTTAATTTTGTCTATTTATATCCCGCCTTTATTGTTTTGGCAAATGAGTCAAGGCGGCAAAACTATGCCAACGCGCCTTCCCTGTGAGGTGAGTTGGTTTCAGAGAGGTTGTCCCAAAGTCAGGCGGATGGTTTTAATGTCTACAGCAGGACTGGAACTCACCGTCGCCTTTGGGGATTGGCCCAAAGTCACACGGATGATTGCAATGTCTAAACTAGAACTCCCAGTCTCCTGGTGACTGGCCTAAGAGGTCACCCAGTTTGCTTTCATGCCTAAGGTGGGACTAGAACTCACCGTCGCCTGGGGATTGGCCCAAAGTCACGCGGATGATTTTAATGTCTAAACTAGAACTCCTAGTCTCCTGGTGACTGGCCTAAGAGGTCACCCAGTCTGCTTTCATGCCTAAGATGGGACTAGAACTCACCGTCTCCTGGTGATTCACCCAAAATCACCCATCTGGCTTTCATGCCTAAGGTGGGGCTAGAACTCACTGTCTCCTGGTTTCTAGCTTGGAGCCTTTAACCAACTCAAACATGACGGGATCCAGTTGGGACAGATACAGCTCGTCTTTGCGTTTCCAACCGCCCACTTGATTAGCTTCTGACGGTCCATCCAGACCTTTGAAATCCTCCGTTTCTTCTGTTCCCCCTTTCTAGTGTTTGGCAAGATGGCCGCCACCAAAGTGCCCATCTACCTGAAGCGAGGGAGCCGCCGAGGCAAAAAGGAGAAACTGCGCGACATTCTCTCTTCCGAGATGATCAGCCCTCCCCTGGGGGATTTCCGGCACACAATCCACATCGGTAGCCAGGGGGAGAACGACATGTTCGGAGACATCTCTTTCCTTCAAGGCAAGTTCCATCTCTTGCCCAGGTCGGAGAAGGTGGATGCCGACGGGAACCGACACTACGTGGTGCCCTTTGAGTTCGCGCGGACTTCGACGATTTCGGGCTATGAGCCGCTCTCGTTGGACATCCCTTCGCCGCTGCTCAAGAACGCCATTTCTCTACCGATCATTGGCGGCCTGCAGGCGCTGACCTTACCTTCCGCCCAGGCCCCGCCCAAGCCACCCCGCCTCCACTTGGATGACAAGGACTATGCTGCTCCGCCGACAGAGGCCCACGCTCACCCTCTGGCCACCAACGGTTGGGCTTCCGAAGCCCTTGAGGACTCCAAGGCCCCTGCCCCTCTGAACGGCTTTGTCGAGGGGGAGAAAAGAGACGAACCCTTAACTCATGCCGGGTCTCTCCTCTCCCTTCACGTAGATCTGGGACCCTCCATTTTGGATGACGTTCTGGGGGTGATGGAGAAGCACCAGACTTTGGATGCGGACGTGCAGGACTCTGGGAGACAGGCGATTCTGACATGAGGATCGTGTCTGCGAAAGGACTCCTAAAAACAAGGCCGTTTGTAGAAGAGGGTTGTTGTTGTTGTTGTTGTTGAGTGGGCTCTGTGAAGTGGAAGCTGAGGATCTGTGTGTACGTCTGAGGAAAGATGCAATTCACGAAGGGTACCCTTCCTTCCAGTCTCTCCCTTAACTAACTTTGATGCTTCGTGCGTCGCAACTCCCAATGTTGACTTTTGCACCCTGGGCACGACAACCTTCTGCTAAGCCGCTTTCTAGCCCTCCTCCAGCATAGGTGTGCTGGAGGAGGAGGAGGAGGCGCGTAAGAGATGCGGTCTGCAGTTCCACCAAACCTGGAAACATGTTCCTTCTTCATCACCGATTTATGAACGGTACCCTTGTTCTCACCTTCCCATTATCTAACTTGGATGCCTCACGCATCACAACGCCTGATGTTGATGCTTGCAAAACAACCTTCGGCTAAACTGCTTTGTTGCCTCCTCTAGCACAACTGCTGGCCTGCTTGGAAGAGGAAGAGAGGAGCATGGGAGATGTAGTCTTTAGTTCCACCCAACCTGGAAACGCGTTCCTTCTTCGTCACTGATACACTACCCAATCCGTGCATCACAAACTCCTAATTATTGACACATCCCTCTTTACCTAAAAGGAAGAAGGAGGACTGGGGAAAAACCAAAAATTGTAGCAGCCAAAAGTTGTGTTGATCGTACTTTTCTTTTGTGCAATGGGGTAGGTGGGAATTAGGTTAATGTTGGCTCAGTCGCCTTGGGTTGTTAATCGGCCTTCGAAACAGCCCTGCGAAAGAGCCGTGTGACGCAAACCAAGAATCCCTCTATGTTGCAATGCAAAAGAAAGTCAGACTCGGGCTAAATTTTGGTGGTTTTTGATAAAAGCGAAGTGTCATATCGCTCCTTGGGGTATGGAAGGCTCGGCTTTCACAATGCACAAAAGCCAAAAAAAAAATGTAGCTTGCACAATTTCTGGCTGTACGGCATCTCAGAATGCCGAACAGATGCTCCAAATTTTCCAAGCGTCCCCTGTGGCTGCCAAATAGTGATTTATTTATTTTTTATTTTCTTGACGGGAAACGTTGCGATCCCTGATAAAGCCACAATCTGCACCATATGTCTGAATTAAATGTAAGTTGAGCCAAGGCAAGTTTTTCAATTCTTTTGCTGAAATTGGGAGGTGATTTTTTTATTTTAAAGAATTGCACATCCCCAAGGTCAGAAAAACACACCACTTCTCCAGGTACGGACGAGATGACACTAAAACCGACTGGTTTTTTTTTTTGTTTTCCATTTATTTTTTCATTTCTTTATTTCCTCCCTTCCCGGAGAGCCTTGTTAAATGGTTTATCCGACATCTGCCTCCGTGTCTAGGATAACCTAGAAAGATTTGTCCAGCGTGTTTTCAAGGGAAGCACAAATAATCCTTCCTTGGACCAACAAAAGGACGCTTTGTCCCTTAGTGGGTGTCTTCGCACTCCTTTTATCCTGTCCATCTGTTGTTGTGAACGCTGTTTTTTTCCGGGAGATCACACATCTCTCTTGCATAAGGCTGCCTGTCCTTGTGAGATGCAGAGAAGGCTGTGTTGTGGGATTTGAAACCCCGTTACCTCGGGCCAAGGAAACTGTGTCTAAAAACTCGAAAATAATTCAGCAGGGCCTTTTAAATCGGACCGGCACGAGATTTATCGTGATTTTGCCTAGGTGCCTAATCCAGGCTTTCAAACATGGCTCAACAATGCAAATTTTGCTCTAAAACCCAGAAACAAAATTCTCATAATTTGGAACGGACAAACTGCTTTGTATCTGTGTTTCAAAGTTTTATTTGGGGGCAAAAAAAAAGGGAGCATTGGTGGTTTTAATGTTCCCAATTAATTTCTGGGCACCTTCTCCTGTTTTTTAGCCCCTGCTGTTGCCCTAGGGCAGCTGGTTTATTGTTCAGCTGGGGAGAAAAAAAATAAGGATAAAAAGCAGAAACCATTGCGTGTTGCCAATCGCATGTCTACAGTTTTCTCTCATTGTTTTCACAAAGTCAGACCTGGTCTCGGAGCATTGTTGGACTTTCTATTCTCACTTTCCCCCCTTTTCGAGTTAGTTTTATTTTTTAAAAATGAACAAAAGGGGAGTTTCGCACATTTGTCCTTTCCTTAAGCCGGGAGCCACGATTTAGCTTCTGCTAGAGTTTGAATTAATTTTGATTTGTTTAATGATGGATGAGCAGCAATTAATGGCAAGTGCCCTGTTTTAATTTGCAATTTGCAATGGCTGAGTTTGCACTACACAGAGCCAAAATCGGCTGCAGTTTAGTGCAGTGGGTGAAGGCAACTTTTTCTTTTCACCTTGCATAAAATAATCTTGGGGCAGAGAGTTCCACCGTTCATTTCTGGCTACCTGCAGAAATTTTTCGCTTGGCTTCCTGATTTTTCTTTCAACCGGCCCTCCCTGAATGACCAAACCAGGCAGTGGTTTTGCAATATTTTGGCTCCAGGCATTTAAGTTTACGCTTTGCATTGGGATGGTTGAATAAAATCCCTTAACCAGGGTTACTATGTGAAGCAAAATCAGCTCTTTTGGCTTAAACTTTTGTTTTTGTCGCCAATCATTTTATACTTTGCCTGCCTGATGCTTTGAGTCTCCTTTCCATATATCTGCAAAAAACCCTTCTAAATAATTAGATTATTTGACCTGCCCAGCTGAGCACTAGCTTCCGGCCCCACCAGGATGGTAAAAGGCCTCCTGGGGGTGGGGAGCTCCCTCACCTGTTGATCGATGAGCACTTTACTGCACCTGGTCACGCCCACCTTGGCAGACATTTTGTGGGAGCACCCACAGGCAAGCTTTTCAAATTATAAGCATGCCTTCTGCCAGTTCTGTTTTGAATAATTTCACTCATTTTAATTTGCACCTTAATCTTCACACCTAACATGCAGACCTGGCCAATTTGCTTCCCAACCACAAGCCAAGCTGGGTGTCGCCATGTCTCTGCCTTTCAAAATACATATATATATATATTTGCAAATCCTAGGAAAATTGTCAGGGCAGCGTTTGGTTGACGGAAAAAAACAACAGGTGTGTTAAGACGCCGAAATGGCCCCAGCAAAGAAACCGTGTCTGCCTCCCAATTTTTCCAAGAAAGAGAAGTTGCTTAAAGGCATTGCTGAGTTGGTTTGCTGAACTGTAAATTCCTCTTTTATAATATTTGCATCAGTTTACAATTTTGCAGGTTGCCGAGTATATGGTGTGCAAACTGGGCATATAAAAAGGGAGGTAATTCTGCAATTACTGTTATCCCTCATTTCTTTAGAGAGAGTCCTTTTTTCTTTTCTGCAACACATGCACAACCCTTCATTTCACGTATTTACACAACACACTAAGCCATCATATCATATTTAAAGGGTGGAAGGGGCCTTGGAAGCCATCTAGTCCAGTTTGTCTCGAAGTTGGCAACTTTCAAGCTGCATGGACTTCAATTACCAGAATTCTCCAGCTGGACTTCATCTCTCAGAGTTCCCCAGCCAGCAGAATTCTGGGAGATGAAGTCCACACATCTGAAAATGTCCAGGTTTAAGCAACACGGATCTAGCCCAACCTCTGGTTAAGGCGCAAGTGTTTGAATTTAGCATAGTCTGTGTGAACCCCAATCGTTGTAGGTTGAAAATCTTGGTTTATGGCATGGTTTTCTTTTCAATAAACAATAGTTAAATTCTGGCTTAGCTTAATGTGTACATATCTAAGTTTAGGTTCAACTTTAGGAATGTTGACTAATAGCTATAAAAAAAATGATAGCTATTGATTTATAAAACAGTTTGCCACCATTTTTAATTTGATTTATATATCCTGCCATTCTACTCCATTAAGCACTAACAGACATTGTAAAAAGTTAATAAAAGCATAAATTAAAATGTGTTAAAAGGAACTGTGCCAATGTTGGGTGTTTTTGTTTTGCAGTGATGATTTTTTGGGGTAGAACAAAGTGATTTTGGGCTGAAGGGCCCAACAGCATCTATTGCTATTCAAGTAGCTTCTTTGGTTTAAATAGAATAAGAATAGAATAGAATAGAATAGAATAGAATAGAATAGAATAGAATAGAATATGGAAGGAATGGAATAGAATAGAATAGAATAAGAGTTGGAAGGGACCTTGGAGGTCATCTAGTCCAACTCCCTGCTTACGCAGGAAACCCTGCACCACTTCAGACAAATGATTATCTAATCTCTTCTTAAAAGTTTCCAGTGTTGGAGCATTCACAGTTTCTGGAGGCAGAAAAATATATCTAAATAATTAAATAAATTTAAAATAAACAAATGAAATAAATTTATGTATAGAAAAATGTTAAAACACATTTTGACCACTCTAATCCTCACTGTTTATTAAGATAAGTGTCCAAATTTCAATCATGTGGCAATGGTTGTAAGCATGAAAAACGGTCATAGATCACTTTTTTCTGCGCCATTGTAACTTTGAACTGTCACTAAGCCGAGGACTACCTATAGATGATTTCATACAAACTTTAGAAACACCTTAGAAACAACATTTTTTCCCCCCAGGGATTTTCTAGGGAAGAAAATAACATCCTTTCAAACCAGCCCCTAATATTTATTTTCCCAAAGACAATGGCTCTTAAAAAAGTCCCTTACAAGCAAACAGAATGAATTATCAACGTAGAAAAAAAAAGGAATTTATTTCCTTTCCCCTCCTCCTCTTCTACGTATGCCAAGAAAGTGTCTTGAAGCAGCTGGTCCACGAAAACATACGATATGCACAGAATTCCTAAAGGATACCAAAGGAATGTTGATTTTAATCCAATGTATGGTCAAAAGGCAATTTCCAGAATTAAATTATGCAGCCTGTTTCCTTTCCCTGCACTTAAAACACAGGAACGTTTTAACTGCATATTTAAAGGGGTAAAAAACCTCTTCTAAATTTTAAAAAATGATGCAAATCTATACAAACCCTTTAGCGATACACGATTTGTTTATAGAGTTTTGGGGAGAAAGAAACAGTCATCTGACCAATAAAACCACCACCGAGGCCAGAATTTTCCCAGGCTCACATGATCCCCTTTTGTGACCATCTGATAAAGTCGATGGAGAAGCCCGATTCACTTAACAACCGGGTTACTGAACTGCAGCGATTCCTTTAACAGCGGTGGCAAAAAAAATGGTTGTAAAATGGGGCACTTATCAGCTGTCTGACTTGGCGAGAATAATTTTGGGCTCCATTTTTTTCTTGCAAAATTTTTTTTATTTTTCATCTTTTACATCTCTTTTAGTGAACAGTGTGATTGCAGGTTTTTACATTTCCATAAAACCGTGACCATAATTACATAGTTATTTCACATATTCAGTTTCTTATCATATTATCATTTTCCATTTTCTATAACTTTTCAAAAATATTCTTATATTTTTTGCTTTTATTTTATCCAATTTTAATTCATATAACTTATTCTATTTTTCTTTAATTATACTCATCTTTATATAATATCTTAAAATTCTTTATTTCTTATTCTATATTCACTATATTCTTATACTTTTATCTGTCATATTTGCCATTTCATCACATATTCTTATTTCATTATTCAATAAATTCCATCTTAATGTTAATAATTCCAAAGATTTCCCCCATAATTACACGTCTTGAGTGCACTACCTTTTTAATCTTACACAACCTTCAATTGACACCCCTTTAACTCATATTAAAAATTACCATAATATAATCATTTTTAATTATCACCTAAATACTACATATCACATATACATTTTGGGTAATTTTGGGCTCCATTGTTGTAAGTTGAGACTACCTGTAATAGGCACTGGGTTGGAAATCAAAAAATGAGCAATGTTAAAATATATTTTTGTTTTTTTGGCTGAAAGTTCAGTGAAATGATTTAGGGTCTCCTGCTTTGGGTAGGGGGTTGGACTAGATCAGTGATCCCCAACCTTTTGACGCCGCTGCCCGGTACCGGCATCAGCTGGGCGCCGCGCCCGGTACCAGCATCAGCTGGGCGCCGCCATCTTTTTGATGAAAAAGTGCTTCCGTGACTCACGGAGCACGTTTTCATCAAAAATGGCGCCAGCTCGTGAGCTTTCCGGTAGAAATGGCTTTCTACCGGAAAAGCTCACCGAAGCGCTAGCGCCCGCCATCTTTTGATGAAACAGTCGTGAGCTTTTCCGGTAGAAATGGCTTTCTACCCGAAAAGCTCACCGAGCGCTGACGCCGCCATCTTTTTGATGAAAACGTGCTTCCGGTGAGCTTTCTACCTGGAAAAGCTCACCGGAAGCACTTTTTCATGAAAAAGATGGCGGCGCCAGCAGCGGCCCGGTAGGAGTTGTTCCGCGGACGGTACCGTCCACGGACCGGTGGTTGGGGACCCTGGACTAGATGACCTACAAGGTCCCTTCCAATTTTGTTCATCTGTTAAAACTGTTAAAGGGTCTCGGAGACCCCCGGGCAGCCTCAAACTGCCCTTTGAGAACTGCTGACATAAATTCACACAGCTCTGCTTACCGTAATTATAGCAGGTCACTGGATTTATTTTGACAATTGCCTGCCACCTTCCGGCTCCAAACGTTCTTTCCAGCTTTAGAGGCGGAAAGTGCCACTTAAAGCAGTAAAAATGCAATTTAATCGCCTCCCTGCCTCCTGCCAAACAGCAACGGGAACAAACAGTTCAAGATGCATGGAAGTGCAATTGTCCTGGGCTAAAAAATCTGCCGGTGAGACCGATTTGGAAAAAAAGGAGGAAATACAGAGGAATTAATTGAATATGGCATTGTGCCACCATCTTGTCTGTCTCTTACAACAGTTCGTTTAGTCACCGAAGTTGCAATAGCACTGAAAAAAGTGCCTTATAGGACCAGTTTTCACACTTACGACCACTGCAGCATCCCTGTCCTGGAATACTGCTATCGTATCGCCCCAATTCTTCTCTTATAGAGTTGGACTACAACTCCCATCACTGCCAGCCATACGTAACTAGCATTGGCCTTGCTGGCGGTAGAAACCTGCGGCTTGCTTAGTGCAAATGGTGGCTACCGTGGCTATCTGTATTTTCTCTTTTAAGACTACTATAACTTTAACCAGTGGTATGTTTGATCCTAATTCTGCAACATAAGTATGTATACATGTATATTTGCATACAGGTAGTCCTTGACCTGCAATCGTTCATTTAGCGACCGTTCAAAGTTACAACGGGATTAAATAAGTGACTTGCAACAAGTCCTCATACTTATGACCATCACAGCATCCCTACAGACACGTGGTTTAAAATTCAGGCGCTTGCGTTTATTACGGTTATAGTGTCCCAGGGTCACTTGTGATCTTCCTAGCCACTTCTGAAAGGTAAAATCAATTGTGGGGGGGGAGGGAAACTGGATTCACTTAACAACTTCATGATTCGCTTAACGACTGCAGTGATTCACTTAGCAACCATGGCAAAAAAAATCATAAAATTGGGTGCAATTCACTCAACAATCTCGTTTAGCAACGGAAATTCTGGTCCCAGTTGTAGTTGTAAGCTCACAATTAAATGTAAGTAATAAATATGTTTGTTTAGAGTTACACCTATTTATAAATATGTATTTGCAAAAGAAAACCATTTGAAATTTCTAGTTATTTTTTTTCTAGGCAGATATATGTAAGGGCAGTAGAGGGCTATTTTTTATTGTTTCTCTAAATACTACAAAATATTAAATCAAAAATTTAATTCTCTATTTCCCCAAAACTTTCCACGCATGCGCCCTCGATTGCGGACGTGCCGCATGCGCAACACAGGTGAATGGAATTTTTATAGACGGCCTCCTTTGCGCCTGCGCATCCTTTGCGCCTGCCATCTCCCACCGCGGGAAGAGCGGTGCTCTTTTTTGCCTCTCTTTCCTGGAGCGTGAGGACGGGTTGGGGCCAGTACGCATGCGCCGTCTTCGAACCTGATCGGGAGGTTTCATGGAGAGCGGTCGCCGGAGTCAGCTCGAACGGGCACTCGGCGCATGCGCCCTCGCGTGCTTTGCGGCCACAGGCGGCAGAAGGGAAGATGGCGGCGGTGGTACAGAATGTGGTGAAGCTGTGAGTGGAACTGTCCCTCTTCCTCCCCCCATTTCCTCCCTTTTGATTGCAATGGTACAACCCGAACCTTAGACGAAGTGCGCGCAGGACGGTTGGTTTGGGGAAGAGTCCATTCCGCCCGCGGGGGTGTTCCTGACGGGATAATGGAAGGAGAGGGGTTAGCTATTGAATCTCTTTTTTTCTCCTCTGCTCATTGCTTAGGACTGAAGTGATATCTTTAAAAAGTGGGTTTAAAAAAGCGGACGGAGTCTGTGTGTATATGTGTGTATGTTTGTGGGGGGTCAAGAAAGCAAGTGTCCCCCACCTTAAAGTTTCAAAAGTGAAGTACGTGAGGTAAAAAAGACCGTCCGGCCACCACAAGATGCCTTTAAGATGGGGAGGAGTTTTTCAAAAGGAGGGGGGGAACCTTTAAAAAAAAACCCAATTATGAAGCTCCGAGGAGGCTCAGGTAAATTCCCCCCACAAAAAAAGGCTTGGATGACATACAGTAGATGGTGAGAGGAACTTGTGGAGGCGAGAAAAAAAATCCCCTTTATTAAATACTTATATAATGCGTTTAAGGAGTAGGTTTCTGAGAGGAAAACTGGGGGGTGCGTGGGAGGAAAAGAGAGAGAAAAAGGGGGAAATTGAGATATTAGGATTTGGGGAGCATGTTCCCCAACCTGTTATGCTGGACCATAACTCCCATCATCCTAAACCTGCCCTTGCTACCTATCTGTCTTCCTGGCAAACTTCACCAGAATAATGGGTGGAAATAATCAAATTTGGGGCCGCTTTTTGGAGAAAATAAACTCCCCCCCCCTCCCCCAAATGGTCAAAATCCTTAATGGAAACTTTTCTAGGCACCCCACAAAATCAGAAAATAAAAAGTTTTCCTGGGTTTCCCCCCCTGTTCTTTAAAGCATCTATAGTTTTAGAGGAAGACAAAGCACAGCCTTTGGAAAAGGGAGAGTCTCTTTGTATGGGTGAAAAGGAAATTTTAAAATAATTATTGGGGTTTTTAGTATAGGTAGTCCTTGACTTACGACCACAAATGGAGCCCATTGCTAAGTGAGACAGATTTTAATTGAATTTTGCCCCCTTTTATGACCTTTCTTGACACAGTCGTTAAGTGAATCACTGCAGTTGGTAATTAGTAACAGTTGTTAAGTGAATCCGGCTTCCCCATTGTCTTTGCTTGTTAGAAGGTTGCAAAAGGGGATCAAATGACTCTGGGACACTGCAACTGTCATAAATATGAATCAGTTTGCCAAGCATCTGAATTTTGACCACGTGACCATGGGGATGCTGCAACGGTTGTTAAGTGTGAAAAATGTTCATAAGTTATTTTTTTCAGGGCTGTTGTAACTTAACAATGGTCACTAAATGAATTGTTGTAAGTCGAGGGCTACCTGTAGTTGCAACTTGTACAGCCACTCAAAATAATGGTGGAAAGAGAGATGAAAGTAGCTGTCTTAAAAATAAAATGGTACAAATTTACAAGCTCATTCTTTCCATTTGAAATATCAGTTTACAGTTGATTTGGGAGAACTTCTTTCCAATGAAAAAGTGTTATGAAGTTGCAGGTTGTGTTGTGTACAGCTTTCTCAATCTCCCACATCCCTCAAATGTTCCTGACTTGATTAGGGAAAGAAAAGAGAATTACATATAATGCATTGATATTCCATCTTCAAAGACCAAATTGGATGATTGGGGTTGCTTGTATACTTTCTGTTATGAGGCAAACTATCATAACATCCCATCCACTGCTTTTTATAGGAGTTTGTTTGGAATGAGAAAGGCAGGATATAGAAAAACTCTTAACCCATGAAACAGAAAGGTAGACTGGAAATATTTGAGAAAAATAAAAACTTACCATAGAAAGATGTGTTGATTCTTTTGAAAGGATGCATTAGGTGCATTTTGGCCTTAGAAAGGAGAGAAACCAAAATTGGCAGAATCCTAGACTTAGTGAAGGTTTGGGCAGAATTGTAAAAACAGTCCTCAGGTATTTCTGAATGTTGTGAAGAATTGCAGTAGATAGAGATGGTTAAACCAGGAGCTTTGTATGTTATCCCAAATTTCTGAACAGAACCATGCTATTTATTGAGGAAATTTGGGTTCTAACTGAGGGAAGGTCATTTTTTGTGTGGTTTTTTTTTCTTTAAGCTGTTTCAGTTGATAACTGATGATCAAGATTGAATATAAAACACTGTAAACCTAGTAGGATTCTGATTTAACTACTTAATTTTCTCTCCCTCTCTTTGGTTTCCTCCCCAGACAGCGAAGTTGTAACGTTACTTTCTTTCAAGCAAGTTGCATTGTTTTCTGTAGCCTCCTTCAGCTTTTTTAGTGTGTGGCAAGGTTTAAACATTGAAATTACTATAATTATGGACTGTTCAATTAGAGAGACCTCATTGCTGCTGCACCACAGATTTTTAAAGAACAAGGGAAAAATGCAAGCTGTGTACTCTTAGATATTTCTGCATTCTTTTCTCTTAGAAGTTTCCATCATAAGCCTCTTTGCTAATGGATTTATTGAATAGAATTGGCCATTTTCTTTCTTCAGTGAATTTACTAGATTGAAAGACAGCTGTAGTATACAATACCAGCTCCACAGGTGTTTTTTTTGTTCTGAAAAAAAAAAAAGCTTAAATCCATGCTTATAATTTGAATTTCAAACCAGCCTCTCCCTATTTAATTATGACAATATCTGCAAAGGACCAGCTGTGTGAATGAAATACAATATTTGCAATCTGTCAAAAGATCTATCCTGCTAGGGGTGATTTCTTGTAATGCTTAGGAAGTGAGATCATCCATCTATAGTTTCCTGGATTAAATGGAGACAGATTCATCATCAGACTAACAATAATGTGATACACTTACAGTCAAGTATGATGAGTGAATCAAGATTTTATAGCTTCAACAATAAATCATGCTTTTAAAAAAATAGCTTTATGTTACGTACAAACTCATTCGGGGCCTCCCAAAGATGTAATTCAGGCAGGGATACACAATCAGAGTCCCTAAAGATGAATGCAGATTCTCCCAAAAGCTGGGGCTGGTTTGTACTTTTCAATGTGGAAGAAAATTACAGAAGGGCTGTGGCCAGCCATATTCAACTGAATTGTAATTATGTCGAAATGAAATCAAAATTTTTTTTTTTGCTGAATTTTACTTCCAACATGTCCCTTTATATTAAAACACCCCCCCCCCCCCAAATGCACATTCTCGTACTGCAGAAAGACATTTCATTAACAGTGTCCTTCCCAATCTTTTGTCCTAGCCTTGGTGAACAATATTACAAGGATGCAATGGAGCAATGCCACAATTACAACGCCCGGCTGTGTGCCGAAAGGAGTGTCCGATTACCATTCCTGGATTCGCAGACTGGGGTGGCGCAGAGTAACTGCTATATTTGGATGGAGAAGCGGCACAGGGGACCAGGTGGGGCATCAGGATGGCATACAAAAACCTGGGCTCTACCTGGGATATCAATTCCGTGATGTCAAGTTCAGGCAGCAGCTTCCCTGCCTCATTCAGCATGAATTAGTGCTGATGTAGATTAAAAATGCTATATTTTTAATGTAATTTATTAAATTTATATTCTGCCCATCTAGCTATCAGGCAACTCTGGGCAGCTTAATGTTTGCTGCAAAGAGAGCTGCCAGAAGTGTTCAGTACTCCAAACAGGAAGAGTTTGCCATAAAGTTTGCCTAACTTTATAAGTTTTTTACACACACACACACACACACACACATATATATATATATATGCTTTCTCCCCAATTTTATATATAAATTGACTAACTAAGCAGACTTTGATTTCCTCTTTTTCTATTGTTGGAAGGTTTGGCGTCTGGCCAGCTCTATTCTTATCCGGCTCGACGCTGGCGGAAAAAACGCCGTTCCCATCCTCCAGAGGATCCAAGTCTTTCTTTCCCTACCATTAAACCAGGTTTGCCTCGTCTGTATTGTATAAAGTTTTTAAATTTCTATCATTACAGATGGAATCATAACAAGAGTTTTCACCTGGCCGAAGTGATCGTTCAGGCGTACATTACAGAATTCGTAATTGTCCAGGCAAATTCCGGGGTAACCTGGACAGGTAGATGGGCTACCTTACACTACCTGAGAACTCTGTAGTTCTAAATCAGCCACAGAAAAGTACCTTTATATCCTGTTACTTGTATACGAATGGACCAACAGGACAGCCAGACGTTTAAAAAATGTCAGGTTGCAAGTAAGAATTCTGTGCAGATCCAACATTACAGGTGACAGAAGAGAGCATGTCATTCTTGTGTTAGGACCTAATAGATTTCTGCATTGGCCTGTGGTGCCTGTCAAACTTTTCTTAGGTCATTTGGCCAAGGTAATGGAAGTTTAGATTGAGAGGTCCTTGGTGCTCTCTGAGCTTGGTGGTTTTCTTGCAGACATTTCATGACCCAACTAGAGAATATCATCAATGCTGGGAGGGAGGGAGAGGAGGAGAGGACTATGGGGTCCTTGGTGCTCTCTGAGCTTGGTTGTTTTCTTCCAGTTGTTTTCATTACCCAAACTAGGTAACATCATGAGCTGCAAGAAAACAGCCAAGCTCAGAGAACACCAAGGACCCTTCATTTCAACCCTAAGTTACCAATATTCTCCTTTATTGGTAGTTTGGATTCTTTGTCTTAATGGCATTAAGACAATGAAATCTCTGTTTTTGGCAGACACTGAGCAGGCCCTAAAGAAAGAAGGCTTAATCTCTCAAGATGGCAGCAGTTTGGAGGCCCTCTTAAGGACAGACCCCCTTGAGAAACGCAGCTTGCCTGACCCTCGTACCGACGAAGACAGCCTCAGCGAGTTCCCCGTTGCCAATAGCCGCACCCGGAAGGTAGTGTAGAGAATGGCAGCCTGTGGTAAAATAAGACATCTTTCCTTTGAAAGATGCTCGTGTATAGAACATATTGTTCTTCTCTTTCTTTCTTTTCCTTCCTTTCTTCCTTCCTTTCCCCCTCTTTCTCTCTTTCTCTCTCTTCCCTTTCTTTTCCTTCCTTCCTCCCCTTCCCCTTCCCGCTTTCTTATCACCACCTAACTCTTACTCTGGCCAGCAAGGAAAATTAAAAGTAAAATTAAGAAGTGTAAAATACAAAGCTGCCAAGAATAAATCATTTGTATTTTATTTATTAACTTTATATGCTACCTATCTCCCTGTCAGGCGACTCTTGTCTCCCAGGCTGAGGGCTGTATAGCAGCCACTCTCTGGCCTCCTCCCCTTGAGAATAGTGACATGGATCTCCTATGGGGAGAGGGACTAGAAATGGGTCACCCCTCCCTTCCTTCCTGGGAGCTGTTGCCTGGGATCCTATAGAGAAACCAGAGCTGGTTTTTAGATTCCTTTCCCCTTGGCTCCTGCCAATCATTAAAATTCAGTGCAAAAAGATATATAGAGATAGAGTCCTTGGACGAGGATTCTCCTACTTACGACCTTGACGTATGACCGCAATTGGGCCCAAAGTTTCTGTCGTTAAGTGAATTTTGCCCCATTTTACGACCCTTTTTCCACGATTGTTAAATGAATCACTGCAGTCGTTCAGTTGTTCTCATGATTGTAAAGTGAATCTGGCTTCCCCGTTAGCTTTACTTGTCAGGTGGTTGCATAAATACGTTGTCAGTTGCCAAGCATCTGAACGTTGATCTCGTGACCATGGGGATGCTGCGACGGGGGTAAGTGTGAAAAACACGTCACAAGTCACTTTTCTCAGTGCTATTACAACTTGAGGTCTACCTGTATTTGAGCCACTAGGTGAATAAGGAAAACCACAGCGTACAAATACGCTGGTTCCATTCATATATTTGAGAGAGAGCACAAAACATTTATTAGATGATTAAAAAAAAAAACCTAGTGGTGCAATGGCAATATCCTGGATCCTATTTACGTCCTATCATTCAGGCTGTACGGGTAGTCCTCGACTTACGATCACAATTGAGCCCAACGTTTTTGTCGTTAAGTGAGATGTTTGTGAAGTGAGTTTTGCCCCATTTTACGAGCTTTCTTGCTTCGGTTCTTAAATGAATCGCTTCAATTGATAAGATAGTAACTTGGCTGTTAAGTGAATGTGGCGTCCCTATTGACTGCGCTTGTCAGAAAGTCGCAAAAGGGGATCATGAAGGGAAAAGATTTGGTTTTCTCCTTTTCCTATACTGACAGCTAAGAGACTTAAGCAAGAAATTGGGAAAAAAATCCACTTTGACATCAATAGGCATTTAATGCTGAAAATAAAAAGTCAAAGGGATAATAAAGATTTCTGGATAATTAAAAGCTTTTGAAAACAGGAAAGGAGAGAGGAAGAATAAAAGGGCAGGATCTGGAAGGGAGGAGACTGCCTGGAATTAAAAAAGAACTTACAGCAAAATCTCAATAAGACTTCCAAAAGATACATTCTAACTGAAATATTGCAACAAAAACCCCAGGAAGAGAAAGTTGAAAAAGAAATAAGATATAACTCGGGACTATCTGGATTACTTGATGATTTCTGGATTCTTGGTTATTGTTTTGAATGACTAAAATCAATCGGGTGGTTGTTTAAAACTTTTTAAAATGGCTCCACTTTTAGAAGAACTGAAAATGGAACTTAAAAAGTACAAAGAAGATGCACAAGAAGGGAGAGGTTCTTTTGGCTTCGTATTTCAGTTTTTAGAAATGGAGATTTGGAATTATGAGAAACAACAAGAAATGCCTGCAGAACAAGAAGATTGCGACAAAGAAGAAGCCATCTTTAATGAACAAGTAATCTTAGATAGGGGGGAAAAAGGAAAGGGGAGAAAGAGAATGGAAAGTTTAAGATTGGGAAAAACAACTCCAAAAAAAAAAAAATAGAGTGAAAAATAAGTATAAAATCAGAAAGCAACAGAAGAGGGAAATGCAGAAGAGAGAATTAGAACTAGAGAGACAAGGGTAAAAAGGGGAGGGAGAAGATGAGAGGGAAGAAAGAAAGGAAAAGAAGTTATAAAGGACAGAAGCAAAATATAGAGAAACAGGGCCTATTTAGAGATAATGGGTGAAAACTTAATGGAAAAAGGGATTCTGCAAAGGTACATAAGATAGTATGGTTATATTAGAAGCAGAAATAATTTTAGAAAATATGAAACAATGTATGATTAAAATGTCTGATAAAATAGCTATCGTAATTCAGTGGAATGCTTGTCAATAAATAAATGTAACAAAAGGTATATTTAATGATTTATAAAACATATGTGAAGAGAAATAAGGGAAAAATTAATTATGGAGATTATATGTGTTTTTAAGGAAGTATGATATTTAATTGAAAAGTGTTAAAGATGTTATGGTTTTAATGATTATTAATGATAGAACTGAACTGGAATGGAATGAGGGTTTATAATTACATATATTTACAATCTTTTTTTTAAAAGAATATAGTGTGTATTATAAGAATGTGCCAAGCAGAATTCAATTGGAAGTTATGTATCATGTATTATATTGAAGGTCATTAACTTAAGGTATATATTGAAGTTTAAATAAGAGTTGAATGGATGTAATTAAAAGATATAAAGGTGTCATACTCCAATTAGTAACTACAGGAGAAAATTTGTTTAATGAGAAAAGATAATATGAAATTGAAACAGAACAGACAAAAGTATAAATATAATAATTTGAATTGAGATGAGATAATCAAAATAAAATTGAGAAAATTAAAAGAGGGGAAAAACTATATAGAAAATGTAAAATAGTATAAGATATGGAATAGAATACAAAAAGGAGCATGAAATTGAGTTTTGTGTCTGTATAAAGAAGTTCAACCCGGGACCATGCTATTTTCAAAAAAGGTGTTTTACTTGTATTTTGTGTGTGAAAACTCAAATAAAACTTTATTAAAAGGGGGGGGGGGAATCATGTGACCCCAGGACACTGCAACCGTCATAAATATGAACCAGTTGTCAAGCCTCTAAACACAAATCACGTGACCATGGGGATGCTGGAAAGGTTGTAACTGAAAAATGGCCACGAGTCGCTTTTTTCAGTGCCGTTGTAACTTTGAACGGTGACTAAACAAACTGTTGTAAGTCTAGGACTACCTGTATCTGCTTTTGGATTCAGAACCTGCATTGAAAATGGTCGCTGATTGAGCAAGGATATTGTTGCTCTTAGCCTTTGTCCTGCAGAGCTGCTTGCAAACTGCACTTGCCTGGTTCTTACAACGAAGCTATCAATGCATTAACGAGAGGAGAGAGGGGTTTCTTATCAGCCAGCCTGTCACAGAACCCAACACCCGCAGAGCTGTGATTTAACGGGAATGTTCCTTTGGATGAGCCAAACGTCCGTTTCTCACAGCTTTGTGCATCCTTTTCTTTTTCTTTCAGCGAATCCTGGAACCCGATGACTTCTTGGATGATCTGGATGATGAAGACTACGAGGAAGACACCCCAAAACGACGAGGCAAAGGAAAGGCCAAGGTAGGGGGTAACATTTCGACTTCTGTGGGCTCACTGAATTTTACATAGGCTTCTGCAATGCGGAGTAAGGAGGGCCTCTGAACATTTTGGGCATAGAATAGAATAGAGTTGGACCCTTGGAGAACCTATGCCATCTCAGACAAGTGACTGTCCAGTCTCTTCTTAAAAACCTTCAGTGGTGAAGCACCCACAACTTCTGGTGGCAAGCTGTTCCACTGCTTAATTGTCCTGACTGTCAGGAAGTTTCTCTTTAATTCTGAGTTTGTTCTCTCCTTGATCAGTTTCCAAAAATTCTTTCTTATCCTGTCCTCTGGTGCTTTGGCAAATAAGTTGACCCCCTCTTCTTTGTGGCAACCCCTCAAATACTGAAATACTACTATCATGTCCCCCCTAGTCCTTCTTTTCTACAGAGTGACCAAACCCAAATCCTGCAGCCATTCTTCATATATTTTAATCTGCCTTTGATCATCTTAGTTACTCTTCTCTGAACTTTTTCCAAAGTCTCGACATCTTTTTTGTAGTATGGTGACCAAAATTGGTTGCAGTATTCCAGATGTGATCTTACTAGGGTTTTAGGAGATACCTGGTGTCCCAAAGATGCTGAGAAGGCAGGTTTTTTGAGTAGAAGCCATTAGCTTGGTGCAGGCGTTACTCTGAGCATATAAAAATCAAATTCTGAGAGTCTTGGTTAATCCAAATTATTGTTACCTGCCATCTGAAAAAATCTTAAAGTGGTTTAGAGAAATAAATAAATACTCATTTTAAGATTGTTACAAACATCTTTCACTGGGTGGCAGCCTTGGTCTACGTATTTTCTTAGTGTGATTAGCAGAACTAACCACCAACATGCAAGTAGTCCTCGCTTAATGCTAATTGGGACTGGCAACTCTGCCCTAAGTAAAGTAAAGTAAAGGAACGGACCACAAATCAGATTCAGTACAATTCAGTGGAATATGGTTCCATCTTGGATTTTACTTTTTCCTCCAAACGCAGAAAGAAAGCATACTCTTCACCCGCCTTCCATTTTTTTAAAATTTCCTTATAGGGTAAAGGAGTTGGGAGCGCTCGGAAAAAACTGGATGCTGCCATTTTGGAAGACAGGGACAAACCTTATGCATGTGACAGTGAGTACAAGCCAGTTTATAGTAAACAGCTTCTCGATTTTACTGGTGTATAAGCCAGGAATAGCTCCTGGTGTTAGGATGGGATTGCGTGCGATTGCTCTGATTGGGGTCTCTTGGGAAGATGTGCCACAGGCTGGCTACTCGTACCTCCTTTTACTTGCCCTCCCCCGTTAATCTTGCTCTGGGCTGAGAGCTGTTTGGGGTGAGCTGAAAATACATCATTTATCACACAACGTGAAGGGGAGTAACAGTTATTTATCCAAGTTCAAAAAAAAATGGCAATTTTGCCTGATGAAGAGTTTTTTTCAGTTTTGCCCGATGAGGCGTTAAGTGAGACACAGAGACATGCTGCAGCATTGGCCACTTCTCTGCTGCCTAAAATTGGCTTCCTTAAGAGAGCATCTGGGAAACAGATTCACTTGGCATTCTGAGTGGGTGGGTGGGGTCTTGGCTGTGCATCCCACCAGTGGGATTCTGGGAAAAGTTCTAACCTATTTCTTCTGGCAGATCCCGGGATTGAATTTCATGCACGCACACACACACACAGCAAAGGGAAGAGAAGCTGTCTTACTCTGGGCTTCTTTTTTGTGTTTGTTGCTAGTCTTTATTTGTATCTTATTGCACCTCACATGCAGACCCCAGAGTTATGATAGACAGTGTCTCCTTTGGCTCCACATTTCACAACTGTTTGATCTTTGGCCTGTTCCCTGCACACCGATTTGCAAAAAGAAAAAGAAAAAAAAATGCCCGTGAAACCTTGGTGATTCATGGAAAAATTGGGAGTGAAAGGCGATTGGCAAGACCTTTCCAAAGGGCAAATCATGAGTTCCTGAGATTTCTTTTCTTTCTCTCTTCCTTTACTCTCCTGTAAGAATTTTATACTGCCCCTCTTAATTTGAAATAACACCGGTGACTTTTTATTTTTCTCTCCTCCTTTTTAATCGCTCTGTATAGCTGACTTGTGTGCATGTTATGTGCGTGACCTTACAGACTGCCTTCACCTTTCTCTCATTCTCTTTCTGTGTTTCAGATAGTTACAAACAAAAGCATACCTCGAAACCTCCTGACCGAGGTATTCCATTCTTTCTGTCTTACTGTTTAATTTCCTCCTGACCTTGTTCTTCTGAAATGTTCGTTTTTAAAAAACTCTTTTCCAACCCCCCACTTTTTTTCCCCCTTTAAAAAACAAACAAACAATCTTGGGTCTTCTCCTGCAGAGTGCCAAAAAATCCCTCCCTTCCGATGATACCTACTTTGGTTTTATGTATGTGACATATTGAGGGGGGTGGATGGGTTTAGGAAACATGCATTTGTGCATGAATTGTGCGTTTGAGAAAGATACAAATTCTTTTGAAGTGTGGTGAATGTTGAATTGAGAATTCGACATTTCCGTCTAGAGGAGGACGGATTTGAGAGAGAGTCAAGCTTTGCAAAGTTGAGGCCAAAGGGGGAAAAAAATGGTTTCTGGGGAATTCTGGGAGTTGAAGTTCACAGGTCTTGAGAAACACTGTGGTGGAGCATAAACTGGCCGTGGCAAACCCCCAACGTCATTCTGACCAGCTGCATTTCCAGATCTGCTCTGCCAGATGTTGGAAGTGGCAAGAGCTTGCATTTACTTTCATCGTTGCTAGAATCTGTAAATCCTGTTTAATATACCAATTATCTTAATTGGCATTGAGAGAGAAGATTGTTGTTTCTTCCAGCCTGCTGGGCCCATGCCCCATGGAATGGGGGGTGGAGTGGGGGAGCACCTGAGTTGGGACTTTGCCTTCTCCAGCTGAGAAGATTTGTTAGCACAGGAACAGGGCAAAAGGTCTTCAGGTTTTGTAAATTCTGTTAATAATAGCCCAAAGCCTGAGTCTTCGGTCTTCATTCCCTTCATTAGGTGACCTCTGAGCTATTTGCTGGACAGTACTTTTCTCTCTCAGCAGCCCAGGTGATCCTAGATAATCTGTTGGATCTCTCGGGGCTCTCAGCAAAAACGGAGGGGCTCAATTCTGGCAGGCTGTTGGGAATACAGGTAGTCCTCAACCTACGACTACAACTGAGCCCAAAATTTATATTGCCGAGTGAGTTTTCCCCCATTTTACGTCTTTTCTCGCCACAGCTGTTAACAGTTAAGTTAATAACCAGTGAATGTGGCTCCCCCATTGACTTTGCTTGTCAGAAGGTCGCCAAAGGGGATCACGTGACCCCAGGACACTGCAACCGCCACAAATACGAACCAGTTACCAAGCGTCCAAATTTTGATCAGGTGACTGTGGGGATTCTGCAAGGGTTGTAAGTGTGAAAAACGGCCGTAAGTCACCTTCTCCAGTGCCGTTGTAACTTCGAACAGTCCCTAAATGAACTGTTGTAGGTCGAGGGCTACCCGTATAACTAGTCCTGCTGATTTTCTCCCCGACAAAGACAGTTCTAAGCCTGAATTGGTTGCTGACTAGTAGCTGCATAGAGCAGGGCCCGCTAGCTCAGGTTCCTTACATAATCAGCTGGATTTACACAATCCGTAAGAGAGCTGTGATTTTTTTTTCTCCTTGGCAAATTAGATTTCCAGTTGCTGGACAAACACACATACCCACACGCACACATTCATGTGTGTGCACACACATCATCCATACCGAAACACCCCCAAGTTGTGAGACCTACATAGCTCAAAGGATTTGGAAAGGATTTGTTCCTTTTTATCCACCACCTCCTTTCCACCAGGAGCTCTGCTGCTTCCTTCTAAATATGGTCTGTTTTCTTGTTTCTGGCCTGAGCTGTCTCCAGATTTAGGACGTATTGTTTGGTGGATTAATTTGAGCCACGGAGAAGGTGATGGATTACTTGTTCTGCTTCCCTGGCCCCTGAATATGTTCCAGGCACATTCTAAAGCTAGTTCTATCAGGTCTTCTTCCTTCCAATATTTTTCAGAGAAAGGCAGTAAGCAATGGGGAAGGTACATTTCTGTCAAGGGAAGAAAAGAGCAGCTAAAATGTAGCCCGGGCCTCTTTTCTGTAGATGGTCTCCAAACTTGGCAAGCCCACTAACACTTGTGGAGTTCAACTCCCAGAATTCCCCAGCCAGCATGGCTGCCTGGGAGTTGTAATCCGCAAGAGTTAAAATTGCCAAATTTGGAGAGCCTTGCTATAGATGGTTGTGGACTCAATGATGTTGCTAACTAACTTGGATGGCCTTGATGGTGGATGCTGAGAGCTGTAATTCAGCACTATGGGGCAGGCATATTCCTAATCTCTTAATCCCAGAATTCCATGTTTCCACTAACACCCACCTTTCCTTTTATAATCAGAGTCAAAGAGTGGTTATGTTTTATGCCATGCTTTTTTCTTACCTGAAGAGTCCATGCTGGGTACAGAAGAGTGGATTTTTTTTTCCTGTTGCTGGCATGGAAATCTCAGTTAACGCTAAAATGCACGTATAGGTTTTGCGAGCTAATTTACTAGGCCGGGCTTAATCTGACAGAAATGATGTAAATTAGAAAGCACAAGGTTGCACAGAAGTACAGGGGGTGGCTTCGTGTTCCAAGCACCACATGAGCCCAAATTTGGCATGAGGAAGAGAACAAAAAATAGAATCTGGGTAAGTTTTTTTTAAAAAACGGTGCAAGTCTTTTAATTATGAGAAGTCTAACAGGGATGTAGGCTTAATTATAATAAAGTGTAGAATAGGGATATTTATGCAAAAAGAACTTACAGGGAAGGCTGGATTTGGGAGGGGAGGTGGCAAAGTCGGGGTCATACCTGGGATTTGGGAGGAACTGCGTAAAAGGTGGAGTCTTGCGTAAACGTGATTTTTTTTTTTCAAGACACGTTATCCTGCACATGTGGAAGGGCAGAAAAACGTCTTTGCTGTCCATTGAATATCCTTAACCTTTGCTTTTTGGACATCAGATAACATCTGTAGAATTTCAGTCCTCTGTTTCATGAAAACCGGAGGATTGAATTTCACCATCCGTTTTGTCTGCATGCACTTTATGGATTGTTTGCCATGCTGGGTTGGGGTATGCGGTGTTGGTCATTCCATTACGGTGACAAATAACTATTGTGCTTGTGGCCCTGAATGAGTTGCCTTGGGATTTCGCCGAGTCCCCTAGAACAAGGTTACAGGCAGAACGTGGGTGTAGCTGAAGGAATCAGGTTCTGCTCTGTGGGAAGAGAGAATACCTCCCACCCTGCGACCAGCTCTGTGCCACTATAGGCACCCCTCCCACTTCTGTGCAAGTAGTCCTCAACTTACAACCATAATTGAGCCTGGAAGTACTGTCCCGCTAAGTCATTGCAGCCGTCATTTGAAGCATCAGGTGACTGGATTCAAAGTTATGATCCTTTGTAACAACAGTCATTAAGCAAATGCAGCAGTCGTTAAGTGAATCAATTTTCCCCAATGGGGTGGAAACCAGAAGAAAACGCTGAAAACCAGCAAAAAATAATAATTCACCATTGCACTTGCGTGACCGCAGGACGCTGCAAAAGTGGGCTGGTTGCCAAGGGCCCAAAATATAATCACGTGACTTCAGGTTGGGGTGTGCAGCTGCCATAACTCCAAAAACAGGTCATAAGTAGCTCTGGGGAGGCCTCTCATAGCTTTGAACCGTCATTAAGTGACCGGTTAGAAATTGAGGACTACCTGTTTGAGGAAGCAGGCAAAGTGCTTCGGGGTGGCTTTTGAGCGAGGACTAGCCCACTGGTGGGTTTTACTGAGGAGGGATGTGGGAGGGGGCTCTTTTACAGCCGGCGTGGCTCTCAGCGGTTTCCTTCTGGCTCTTTCCTGTTCAGTCTGCGGGAAACGCTACAAGAATCGTCCCGGCCTGAGCTACCACTACGCTCACTGTCACCTGGCGGAAGAAGAAGGGGAGGACAAGGAGGACTCTCAGCCCCCCACGCCCGTCTCACAGAGATCAGAGGAGCAGAAAAGTAGGTGGGAGGGAGCTTCTGCCCCTCCCTTTGACTTGTTTTGAGTCGGGGGTGGGGTGAGTCCCAGGGCCAGTTTTCTCTGCTCCCGTTCAGCCTGATCCCTGAGAACCGAAGGCAGAAGAACCTTTGTTTGGCCCTGCTGGTCCCTGCATAATGGAGGTCATGGAACAGTCTTGCTGTCAGGTCGCATTTGTCCACTTTGGCATTCATCGCATCCACTCTCTCCTTCCCCAACTCCTCACTGGGTCTCTTGTTTGGAATCACCTGCGGTGGCCGGAGTCTGAAAGAGCTCCAGCTCTGTTGCCCAACTCCACTGATCAGTGGGAACCTTCACGAGTGAGGGGGAGTTTCTCCCTCGCCCTTCCATTTTCAGAGAAGATCATGGTGCCTGAGGCGCCCCTCCAACAATGAGAATTGACAGGCTACCAATTACCAACCGCGGTTAGAAATGGGCTCTGCTCCAGTGGTTTTGAAACCTAAGTGGTGGCAGGAGGCAACCACACCAAGGTGACCCTCTGAGGTTAGTGGGGGGGTGGGAGAAATAACTTGGCAATGAGTATATGTGTTAGCAAACTTGCTGGGCCCAAGTTATGCTTCTGATCTCTCAGTTTTGCTGCCCAAAGTTTTCTGTGCAGGAATTTACCATTTTGGAGTGTATGTGTGTCTCGGGGTTTTTTAGCTGGGCTGCTAAACAGGACAAGCCTCTGCTGTGCTTTGAAAGACAAACCCCTTCCTCCCCACCCCATAGCCAAGAAGGGTCCCGATGGTTTGGCCCTGCCCAACAATTACTGCGACTTTTGTCTGGGAGACTCGAAGATCAACAAGAAGACAGGGCAACCCGAAGAGCTGGTTTCGTGCTCGGACTGTGGGCGATCAGGTACGCGATCTGATGGGAGCCCTCTCCCCCCCTTGGGTGTACCCCTGAGAGAAGGACTCTTTTGCCTTAGCTGCCCACCTGCCAGGTAGCTCACCCGCCTTTCCTAGGGCAAGGTGGGTACGTCTTAGTGCTGTTTGTCTCCCTCTCTCGCCTCTTTAGGGCACCCATCTTGCTTGCAGTTCACCCCAGTCATGATGGCTGCCGTGAAGACCTACCGCTGGCAGTGTATTGAATGCAAGTGCTGTAACATCTGCGGCACCTCGGAGAACGACGTGAGTGTGCTTTTCCCCTCTCCCGTCCTGCCCCGAAAGGCTGGTCTGCTTCAGATTGGAAAGGCTCTCCTTAGTCCTGCCTTCTTCTTCCTTTTGGGGACAACCCCCTCCCCGCTTCCTCTCCTTCAGGCTTGACCTCTCCCCCTGCCCACCTCTGATCCTGGATCCTTTGAAGCCTGCTTCTTGAGGTGGATCCTCTTAGAAACCAAGATTAGACCTGAGTTTGAATCACAAAACCTGGATTATATCGTTTGCACCCTGTTTCAAAATGTGTGTCCTGAATGGGGGTGGGTGTTCATACAGCCCCCTCTAATTGTTGAGAACTCATTTTTGGTGTTTTTTTTGGTTGTACGTTGAATCATAAATCGAGTGGCTAGATTCACGCTGCATCGTGCTGGGCTGCTAAAAATGAACCCAGCTTAGGATCTTGGGGGAGTGCAGCTGCGTAATTTGCTGCTAGGTGAAGAATTGTGCTGTGAATTTGGCCAGGGTCTAAGTATATCAGTTACTTGGAGCTTTTTGATTGTGGGGTGGGTGGGTGGGTGGGTGGGGACTCAAAACAGGTTCTTCCAAACTCACCTGGCCTGACCATTCTGGGGAGCCTTTCAAATATGGAGTCTTTTGCATGATGGGAAATGTCACATTTTGGGGATTCATAAAAAGAAAGGAGAGTAAAGTCCTCTAGATGTTGTTTTCTCCAGTCCAAAAGGAGGGGGAGTTGAGCAGTATTCTTCATGGTTTCTCCCTCCCCATCTTCTTCAGGACCAGCTGCTGTTCTGTGACGATTGTGACCGTGGTTATCACATGTACTGCCTCACCCCACCTATGTCAGAACCCCCAGAAGGTGAGTTCTATTCCGTTCCCCTTCTTGTGCTCCCCCACCTTTCACCTGGGCAAGGTTTTGGAGTTGTGAAGGGCTGGGCAGCCCAGAATTCTTGGGCAGCCTCCTGCCTTCCTTTTGATCTTGCTTCCTTCCTTTCCCTTGGCTGCCCTGAAATTGGTGGTCCAGCTCATCAGGAAGACCCCAGCATATGGGCCACTACTGTGGCTCATTCCCTTTTTAAAATCAAAATGCGGAAGTTACCTTGCAGGTTAGAAACCTGTTCCATTAAGGGTCTCCGTACCTGTGATGCTCCAAGATGAAATGACCAGCACCCAAATGTTACGTAACAAATAGCATTTTGAAACCTCTAAATCTTGGTTTAGACTCCAACTTACAAGATTTTTGGCCTTCTGTCATGAAACCTCATGAGGCTTCAAGCTGCCCAGGGTCATCCTATTGGAGGAATGGCAGCGTATAGATTAACATAGAATGAAAGCAGGGGAGGGAGTGTTGTGGTTAGCTGGCAGCAGGTGCAGGTGGCTGAGGAGAGCGAGGACTCAGGTGAGGGGCCAGGACCATCAGGGACTGGACTGCTGCCTTCAGAGAATGTGGGGGCTGGCAGCAGTGATGGGGAGGTTCCCGAGGAGCCTGTGCCAAGTGTGCGTGCGTGCAGGATTGATCGTAGGAGAGAGCAGTTACAGCAGCACAGGCGACTCGGGAGTAAGGCTGCAAGGTAATGGCCCCTCCCTCAAGAGGATAAAAGCCAGGTTTGGAAAAGCGTTCTTTGCAGACGGCAAAGCAGCTGAAGCTCTGAAGCTCAACTTGTGGACATCTTCATTTGTGTTTGGAGAATCTCATAAATTAGTTCTTATCTCTTGAGTTTTTGGCATCATTGACAAACAGCTAGGCAAGGCTCTTTCTTGTCGGAGCTAATTAATGGAAAGCAGCCTTCAGGACAGAATTGTTATTAAACCTTAAAAAGTGGGGGCTGCTGCCTTTGTCTGTGTTTGCTATTTGGAAACCCGGTTGGGTCAGAACAGGGAGGGAGGGAGGAATTTTAAAAAGGAAGGAAGGAATTGAAAGGAAGGAAGGAAGGAGTTTAAAAAGGAAGGAAAGAAGGAATTGAAAAAGGGAAGGAAGGAGAAGGAAGTAAGTTCAAAATTAGCATATATGTATGTGCGAATACACACGCATCCCAGGCTGCCATCTTTTTTAAAAATGCCAATCCTTCCTGTATCATGACGAGGCAAAATGGTGGCTTGTTCCCAGAGCAGGAGCTGACTCAGGGGTTTGGGAGGATCCTTTCAGCTCGTGTTGATTTCAAACCGTGCGTTCATTTTTACATCACTTGACAAGGGAACCACGAGTCACCCTCAGGGCCGTGACAGCTCCAGTTAAATTAGAGACGCAGAGGAAAGTCTCTCTCGCTCTGTGTCTCCACTCCAGCTGCAACTCGTCTTAGAGCGAGGAGGTGACTCCCAGAACCACCCTGGCTCCATCGCCTGGGCCCACAGGATGCGAGCCAATGCATCATCCTGTTTAGAAGTTCCTGGAATTAATCTTTGCACCTCCCGTTAAACATTAGTTGGGGGAGGTAACGACCTCTGCCCGAGAATTTGACCTATCGATGCCAACCTGGCAGTAATGATTTGCTCCTCTCCAGAGAGTCCCAAACCAGCTGACGTTGGACCGCTGGCCCCTATTTCCTGACAGTGAGCACAATTAATCCCTGGAAGAGCTTCCCTCTTGGAATTGTGGGCGCTCCATCCCTGGAGATTTTCAAGAAGAGACTGGGTTTGTCTGGGATGGTCCCAGGACTCCTGTCTGGGGTAGCGGGTTGGACTAGAAGACCTCCAAGGTCCCTTCCAGGCCTGGGACTCTATGATTTACCACCCATAAACTTCCCCTCTGATCTGAGAATCCTAAAAGGAATGGGAAGAAGCAAAGAAAGGGACTGAGTCACAGTCAGAGGTCGTCCTTGACTTACAACCGTTCGTTTGGTGCGCCACTCAAAGTAAACAACGGCATTGAAAATTGTGACTTTGTTCACGCGACCGTTGCAACACCCCCCGTGGTCGCATGCGTTATATTTGAACGCTTGACAACTGACTCACATTTATGACGATCACAGTGTCCCGGGGGGTCACGTGCTCCCCTTTTGCGACCTTCTGACGAACAAAAAGTCCATGGGGGGAAGCCAGATTCACTTAAGAACCACGCAACTTAACGCCTGCAGAGATTCATTTAACAACCCTGGCAAGGAAGGGGGCCAAACGGGGCCAAACCTGCTTGACAGGTTTCTTAGCAGAAATTTTGGGCTCAATTACGGCCGTCAGTCAAAGGACATCAGTTCTTGCTATCGATGGCTTGAATAACGAAAATGCTTTTCTTCCCGCAGGGAGCTGGAGCTGCCACCTCTGCCTGGATTTGCTGAAGGAGAAAGCCTCGATCTTCCAGAACCAGAACTCCTCCTGATGGCTTTTCCAGCCTTGGAAGAGAACCTTCGCTTGTCCAGTCTTTCTCTGGGGGCTTTAATCTTCCTCCTGCTGCCGCCTCCCACTTTGGGTCAGTGTCTCCCGTATTGGTTGGATCACACATCCGCACGCACACCACGCAGACACACACTCTCATACACACACACACACACACACACACCGCTGCCTCACTGTCTCTCCTTCTGTCATTCCTCCTGCCTCCTCCCTGGCAGTTGGGGCTTAAAATCCCTTGCCCGTAACTTTCACCTGAGTATTTTGAGACTCTTCTCAATAATAATAATAATAATAATCCAGCATCCATGATGGGCTGAGGAGCTCCCTGAATGCTCCTTCTTTCCTCACTAACAAGGTTTTGGACTGACACCCCAGCTTAAGGGCTCTGTATGAGCGAGACTGGAAGCAAGCAAGAAAGAAAGACAACCTATTGAATGGTTTTTACTAATGTTTTCCATCCGCTTCCCTCTGTTCAGCCCCATTGCAGTGGTCTGGGCATCCCATGACTCCAAATCTTCTAAACTCCACTTGTTCCTTCGTCCCTGTTAGAAACCTTTATCTCACTCCCTAACATGGTTCAAAAGTGGCACCACAGTAGCCTTTGAGAGGATCGTGGGTGGCATGGAAACCCAAATCAAAGGCATCTTCCAGGCTTGGTACAAGCAAGCACGACAGCAAAGTAACTCAGTTTGCCCCATTCAAAACGATCATCTCGGACTTTGCCAAATCGGGGCCATGTCTTGGATGACTTAGGAAAATCTTGCTCGGTTTAGATCCGGGGAAGAGAGCGTATCCATCACTTTCTCCTCTCCATTAACCGAATTCCTAAAGTGTGGGGCTTGGGTACCAATCCCACATGCGTCGGTCCATGGGACGGTGGACTTCAAGATGCTTTCTTCCTTGAGAGGTCCATAGGTGTGTGTCGGTGTGTGTGTGTGAGCATTTAAAGCTCCATCAGGCTTTTTAACGCACTGGTATTTATCTCTCCCTTCATTCGGGGAGTCTGCCGGGATGTATAAGTTGTATGGAAGACTTCGAGGGTGGTTGTTTTCGGAAAAGAAACTCAAGGTTGTCTAGTGTTAGGCAACTTTTGAGTGGATGCTGACCCTAAAGCAAGGGTGCCCAATCTTGGCAATTTTAAGACCTGTGGACTTCAACTCCCAGAATTCTCAGCCAGAAGTCCACAAGTTTTAGCTAGCTGGGGAATTCTGGGAATTGGAAGTCCTTAAGTCTTGGGTGGCTGGGGAACTGTGGGAATTGAAGTCCACAAGTCTTAAACGTTGTCGAGGTTGGACACCCCTCCCCTAAAGCTTTGTACTTACTCAAATAAGCTGCTTTAAAATCTATTTTGAGTCTCCATCACACCAGAGGCAGGGCCTAGAGTGAGCCATGTCCCTTCCACACGCTATTTCTTCCAACTCTACTGCTTCCTAGTCCGATGGGATTCGGGTACTGAACTTCTCTTACAGGAACAAACCCACTTTTTCTTTCAATTTTTCCCCCTCCCTCCTTGGCCCCAATTTGTGGATTTGGTCTTGCTAACACGTGATGCTTTTTTAAAAACAAACAAACAAAAAACCTTGAATCCCTGTTCCTTTTCCTCCCTCCCCTCCAGTGGCAAGGTTTTCTGCAAGATCCCACTTGCAGAAGGAGAGGCCTTTTTCTGGAATAGGGTTTTTGTGTAATATTCTACTTGTAATGTGCCTGATTTTTCTAAGATTGTCTTTAAAACCTACCTCCGACATTCCCTTTCACACGCATCCTTCCGCGTCTTCTCCAAAGGCTTCTCTTCATCCATCTTTGCCGAAAGCGAGGGGAGATTCGGGACTGCCAAAGCAAATGGGATCCTCTCTCTCTCTCTCTCTCTCTCTCTCTCTCTCTCTCTCTCTCTCCCTCCCCCTCCCTCCCTCTCCTCCCTCCCTCCCTCCCTCTCCTCTCTCTCTCTCTCTCTCTCTCCCTCCCTCTCCTCCTCTCTCTCTCTTTCCCTCCCTCCCTTTCTCTCTCTCTCCCTCCCTCTCTCTCTCTCTCTCTTTCTCTCTCTCTCTCTCTCCCTCCCTCCCTCCCTCTTTCTCTCTCTCTCTCTCTCTCTCTCTCCCTCTGGGGTCTACTCCACACACAAGTGCTGGAATTTGTTGGTGCAAGGTTGAACTTCACAGAGGCCTCTGGTGTCTTTCTCCTTGATTCCCCCTACCCTGCTTGGCAGGGAGGGGTCAGCTTTCTTGACTCGGTGCCTCGCTTTCCTTGCTGTGCTTCCAAGATGATGGGCTGTGGGGCCCAGCATGCTGGAGGACACCCGATAGTGGAAACACTAGGAAATGTCCTAGTGGGATACTTTGGGCCCATGGAGAGCCAGTGACCGCTGGAAGCTTTGTTCCAGTCATCTTCACTGCCCACTCAGTCCTTCAAGAGGGCTTGAAACTTGAAGACTAAAAGATATTCCCTTATGGTCTTGGGAACTTAGTAAGTCTCCAAGTTATGTGTAGAGAAGAGAGAACTATTTGTGCACTTACTTGGCTCTGGATTCCCTTTTAGCTGTAGTCTTTTCTTTTCTTTTTTAATCATTCTTTTCTCTCTCCATTACCCCAGGGAGATGTGGGGGCTGGCTGTCAGGCCCTTGCGCACCAAACAAACAAAGAAAGTTGTAGAAATGTTCCCTTGGGGTGGGATGCGGGGATTTACATGTCTTCATCCCACAGGCCAGGTTGTTAGGTCCTCATTCGAAACATCACACCTGTGTCTTAAAAAAAAAAAAAAAAAGCTACCCAAATAAAAAAAACCAAAATGGCTTCTTGGAACCAGTTTTATGGTAGCCTGGCTCTTTGGGCTAGGGGGATAATGTGTGAATCTGTTCAGTGCTGCAACATTGTAGGGTTTTCATGCTCAGGTTAGTTTTGTCGGTTTGCAGGGGGTGGGAGGTAGGACGGGCTGTAATACCTCATTTTTTCTTCTCTCTCTCTCGCTCTCTCGTGACGGCCACAAAATAGTTGTGCAGCTTCGTACCTCCTCTGCACTGTGTCCTGATTCCCTACTAGTAGCTGTTCTCCGTTGAGTTGGTCGCTTGGTTTTTCTCCTTCCTTTCCGAGTAATTGATCTGTGCACCCTCCGATTGCATTGGTTTGGAATTTGGGCTTTCTTTCAAAAAATAAATAAATGTGGAGGCTTTCCATACCCTCCCACTCCATCTTTTATTATTGCAGTAGAAGCTGAAATATATTTTGGCAACCTCTTTCCCCCCCATTTTATTTTAAGGCTGTAATAAGCATTAGCTAATAAATACTGCTTTTATTTACTCCCGTGGTGTCGGTCCAACAATTGGGTGTGGGTTTTAATTCTTTTCTAAGCGGTACGGTTGAGCCACATGGCAGCATTTTTGTCTCTCAAGTGCTGTCTCTTCAAAGCCAGGTTGCCTTTCCTCACAAGGGACTAGACGATTATTGTTTTTTGTCCAGTCTAGGTTTTTAAAGCTGGCCAAACCAGACAGATCCTCCCCAGCCAGGCTGGATCTCGAAGAGGGGATCGGCAAGACAAGCGTAGGGGTGGTAAGAATAATATTTAGGAGATGCATTATTCCAATATTCATTGCAAAATCTTGGGCAGTTTGATATTTTCACTTTTTAAAATGTTACAGGTAATCCTCGACTTACGACCACAATCGAGGTCAAAAATTTCTGTCAAGTGAGACATTTGTTAAGTGAGTTTTGCCCAATTTTATGGCTTTTCTTAACCCGGTTGGTTAAGTGAATCTGGCTTCCCCTTTAACTGCTTGTCATGAGGTCGCAAAAGGTGCTCACAGGACTGGGGTTCGTTCCGAATTCTAAAATCATATTTTACTGTGAATGAGTCCCAACTATGGTTATAAGTCAAGAGAGATGCCAGTATAACTCTGAAATGTCACTACATGAATGGTTGTATGTCGAGGACTACTTGCATATTAACACATCTTAGACCTGGGACTTAGTCCGGTCTTTGGCTTCCAAATATCAGAGAGGCATGACTACAATTTTCATCAATTATTCATTTATTTGGTTGATTTTTTTTTTTTAAATCTGAAAATCCCACTTCCAGCCCAAAGGCAAAAAAAACAAAAACAAAAAACCCAATTAAAGATGTCTAATAAACTTGCAATAATTTCCGATTCCTCGCTTTCCCCATCTTAGCAAATTTCACCATCCAGGGTTCTTCTCCCTTGGTCCAATTTCTGGAGCAAAACTGGTTCTTGGCTCTGAACGGTAAGGGACTGTCGCTCCGGCGTTATTCTGGAATATTGAAAAACAAGCGGAAATCGCAAGCAACGCTTTAAGTTGGATGGACTTCGATTCGGAGAGCCAGTTTGGTCTAACGGCTAAGGCACCATGCTAGAAAGCAGGAGACCATGAGTTCTAATCCTGCCTTGGGCTTGAAAGCTGGCTGGGTGACTTTGGGCCAATCACCCGGAGATTGTGAGTTTTAGTCCCACCTTAGGCATGAAAGCCAAGTGGTTGACGGGGGCCAGCTATGTTGTCCTAGCCCAACCCACCTCACAGGGTGGTGGTGGTTGGGAAAATAGGAGGAAGAAGCTGTGTTGGACGTGTTCGCTGAGTTATCCATAAAAATAATAAAGTGGGATACAAATAAGACATTAAATAACTCCCAGAATTCTCCAACCAGGGATTCTGGGAGTTGAAGTCCAAGTGGTCAAGATTAAGAAACCCTGGTCTCTCCCCATTCCTGGTCTAGCGTCTACTACCCCATTGCACCAGCCTGGCTGAGCGGGCAGAACAGGCCAGAATCAGCCAGTGAGCTTCTGTGGCTCATAGGAGGACTCGAACCTGGACCCCAGTCAAACACCTTCCCCCACCGAGCCCTATCAGCGTTATCACACTCGCTTTTCCGAGCGTGCAAGAAACTCACCTCCCTTCCACTTCATCTATAGTATCAGGAAGCGGCACGTTGAGGGTCTCGGGCAGGAAGACGGCGGCAATGCCAGAGAGGATGGGGGCCGTCCCGTAGATGAGCGACGGAAGATAGGAGCAATGTTCACCCGTCATTTTGATCATGGGCGCCACAATGCCACCCACGCGGGCCAGGGTGCTCCCGAGCCCCATCCCGGTTTGTCTGCAACGGCAAGAAAACCGCCTTTAAAGGACACAAAACCACGAACCGATGAAAGGAGAAATGAATGCCTGAATTCCACTCCTAGCCTGCCTTTTAGGAATGGCGTGTTTTGATCTTGGCTTGCTGTGGGTCTTCCCCTTCTGACTGTCCCAGCATCCCCACGGTTACGTGATCAAAGTTCAGGTACGTGTAGTCCTCGACTTAACCAGAGTTGAGCTCAAATGTTACCTTAAGCAAGACGTTGGTTAAGTTTTGCCCCATTTAATGACCTTTCTTGTCACGTTAACGGAATCACTGCAGTTGTAAAATTAATAACGTGGTTGTGAAGTGAATGTGGCTTCCCCATTGACGTTGCTTGCTAGAAGGTCGCAAAAGGGGATCACGTGACCCCAGGTCATAAGTATGAAGCAGTTGCTAAGCACCTGAATTTTGATCACGTGATTAGGTGCTGCAAAGGTGGTAACTCTGAAAAATGGTCGTAAGTCTCATTTGCAGTGCTGTTGTAACTGAGCGGTCATTAAAAGAAGTGTTGTAAGTCAAGGACTACTACGAACCAGCATGTTATTTATGATGTGTATCATGTCTTGTGATTGTCATTTGAGACTCCCAGGCGGCTTCCAACAACCAAAATCAGCGGGGCAACCCAAATTCACTTAACAACTGCATGATTTACTTTACAGTGGTGGCAAAACAAGGTCATTAAATCAGGCACAACTCCCTTAACTGTCCCGCTGAGCGATGGAAATTCTGGTCCCGACTCCGGTTACAAGTCAAGAACTATCTGTTCTCGTTCCTGGGTCTGGATTCAAATCTCACCTCCTGCCTCAAATTCACATTTTAGAGATTCCTTTTGCTAATTTCCCACTCCTGGTTCTGCACCAGGTGTGTAATAACGTGACCCAAAGAGGATCATTCGACTGTTTGGATCAAGCAACAGCAAGACATCGAAGTGTTGGTGGGGGAAAAAAAAAAACCCTGTTACGAAGTCTTGAAAACCAGACAAGGGTTCAAGCGCCTCGGAGGCATTGGGGCCACATACCTGATCACTGTGGGGTACAGTTCTCCAGTGTACAGGTACAGACAGTTGAAAGAAGATGCGAGACACCCCTTGCCAAGCACGGCCAAAAACGTCCTCAGTGTCCGTAAATCTTCAGTAAAGGGTGAAGAACGGCAGGGGAGGAAAAACAACGGCGGTGAAAACTGGAATGTTCGGACAATCCGTGCTAAAACGAATTCTCTATTGTCAAAATTCATGGGATCCTTTCCTTCCGTTGGAAGGTAGGAGCCACAATAAATCTTTAGGACAGTCATGTCCAACCTTGGCAACTTTCAGATTGGGGGGGGGGGGACTACAACTCCCAGAATTCCCCACCCAGCTAAGACTTGAGAACTTCGATTCCCAGAATTCCCAATAGCTATGCTGGCTGGGGAATTCTGGGGGTTGAAGTCCACGGGCCTTAAAGTTGCCAAAATTCGATAATCTGATTCAAGATAAGCCTTAAATCTAAATTTAACAAAATATCCACCTTGTTGAAGGTGCCTTTTTTTTTAATTTTAGCTTTTGCTAATGCCAGCCAGGTTTTGCAAAAGGGGGCGGAGCTTTAGTGGTTGCCATCTTGACTTACAAGTGCTGTTGTCACTTTGGTCACTACACGAATGGTTGTAAGTCAAGGACTACCAGTACATAAAATGCTTTATAATTGCACTGCTTATACCTGGAAATTCCAGTTCCGCTTTCTGCCATAACCCGAGAACTATCCCTATTCTTTGTTTTTGAGTTGGTGGCATTCAAGTCACATTAATTTTGGGCAGAGTGAGCTAAAGATGGCTTCCCGCGGCACCTGCAACAACTTCAGATGGTTCACCTGAGGGCACCAAGATATTGACCAGAATGGCCAGCCCGGCCAAAATGACGGACGAAGCTTGCGTGGTCCTCCTTCCGATGTAACTCATGCCGATGGCCGAGCCCAGCTTGGCAGGGATATCAATGGTACCAAAGGCCACCTGGATGAGGTAGATGCTGAAGCCGAAATGCTGGAGGTCCATCGCCAGGCCGTAGTAAGCAAAACTGGTTGCAAACCTAAAACCGGGGAAGGAATAGGTCCTCTGGGTCTGCCTGAATCTTGCAGAGGTTGACACTCAACTTTCTAGTCCACATGGTGGCTCTGAGAATGAGATTGTTAGGGAAGGGAGGGTGCCCACGGAAACATACTGTCAGGGTTCCAACAGAAGCCCTAATCAAATCATGAGCCTCGAGCCAAACTTCAAAAGAAATCCAATTATTTATTAGGAGCAACATGTTGGCAGTAATCCTAATGAAGACAGCTTTGCCACAGGTAATTTATGGTGCAACTATGCCCTGTTTCCCCCTTTCCCCCTGGGTGTGTCATAAATCACATTCTCCAACTGGAGCATCTTCATGGCCGGTGTGTCATCAATCACGTTCTCCAACTGAGGACTTTCGTGGGCTCTAGACACCATGCGCCTGCAACTGGATTGGAAACCTGGGAGACGCCTTGGTGAGGTGTGTATGGAATATACTTCTGGGTTGTTTTTTTCTTTTTGATTTCCTTGCTGCTCCTTCAGGGTTCCCCCCGCCCCACCCCACGGCAACTCAAAAGGAGGCCAGTAATGCTTTACGAGTTGACACGTACCACACGCTGGAAATGCAGCAGGAGATCCGGCGTACCGTGGGCGTCCGGGCCAAGGAGGCGAAGGTGTAGGATGACTGGGCCAAAGTCATTTCCTTCTGCATGCTGGATTTCAAGACCTAACACCCAACAACAAAGGGGACAAACGAGTGCCACAAGCGGAGACTCTCTCAAGTTTTGGAGTGTTTTCTCGCAAGGTTCTATCTCATTTGGCCCAACGGAACTGGCATTTTTGGATTTCGTTGGCAGGACCAGCCCCTGTTATCCCCTCCCACAAGGACCTTGGCTCTGGGACCAGATCCGCCAGGAGGAGTTTAGCTGGGATTCTCAAATCGGTGTCAACCCTTGTAGATCCCACCAAAGAGGAATCTTTTGGCTTTCAAAACTGAGGGATCGACTTCAGTAAACAGGCCACTCAGACTAAACCAAGAGTTTTCCAACCTTGGCAACTTTTTAAGACCTGTGGACTTCAACTCCCAGAATTCCCCAGCCAGCATCCCTAAAGATCTTGCTCTCCAAGCAACCATGAGGTCTAGAAACTTGGGTGTCGACAGGGTGGCAGATCCTGAGACTAATTATTCCCTGGTTTTAGGTTTGCAGCCGTTTTTGCTTACTACAACGTGGCCACGAACCCCCAGCATTTTGGGGGATTCTGGGAGTTGAAGTCCACAGGTCTTAAAGTCACCAAGGTTGGGCACCCCTGAACTCAACCGTCATCCCCCAACCTGGTTTCTTTCAAACCGAAGATCAGAAACCTCCCATTTCTAAAAGACTCCGTTCCCACCATCAAATCTGACGAACAAGAGCATCAACCCCACTAACCTCCATTTGATTTTGATCTACCCTTCGTACCTCGGTGCTGAGTTTCTCTCCTTCATCTTTCTTCCCGTTCAGCTGAGCCACTTTCTTCAACACGTCGACCGCCTGGTCTGCCTTGCCGGACAGCACCAGCCACCGGGCCGATTCTGCAAACCACCTGGGTGGAAAAGACCAATCAGGTGACTTCGGAAAGACTAACCTCTTCCACCAGAAACAGCACTCTTAAACTAGATCAGGGGTTCTCAAACCCCGGGCTGTGGCCCAAGCGCACATGTGTTGCCAGCATGCCATGCCTGTGGCCCAGTTCCCCTCTTCCCCTCCACCCCCTGGCTGGGCCACCAAGTCACAAAGTTGGGGACCCCCTGAACCATCCATTCAAAAATGGCACAGAACCAGGAGTGGAAAATGAGCAAAATCAATCTCCAAAATGTGAATTTGAGGCAGGGGATGAGATCTGAACCCAGGACCAGGAATAAGAAGCTATACGGGTAGTTCTCAAAACCGCTCAAAATGGCCACAGAACTGAAAAATGTGATCGGTGACCGTTTTTCACACTTAACGACCACTGCAGCATCCCCATTATCACAGGATCAAAATCCAGGCACTTGGCCACGGATTCCTATTTATGACGGTTGCCGCGGCCCATGATCCCCTTTTCCAACCTTCGGACAAGCCAAGTCAACGGGGAAGCCAGATTCGCTGTACAACCGTGTTGCTAACTTAAGAACCGCAGCGATTCACTTCGCCATCAGGTTTTTAGGAAAGGCCTCCGCGAAGATGCTCCCTGCTCACCACGAGTATATGAAGAAAATGAAGAACGGCATGGAGGCCGTGAATTGCAGCTGGCGCCAATCGGGAAGCGCATAAGCCAGACCAGGAAGGATGATTTGGCCAAAGGTGGCGGAATAACCCACCAGGGTGCCAGCAATGGTACGGATGTTGGTGGGCACCCATTCCAGGACTAATGCAAAGGAAGAAGAAAGCATGGGCATTAATCTTGTTAGCTTTACACCAGGGGTGTCCAACCTTGGCAACTTTAAGCCCGGAGGACTTCAACTCCCAGAATTCCCCAGAGGGGGATCAGGAATTCTGGGAGTTGAAGTCCTCCAGGCTTCTGGGAGTTGACCATGCCGGTGGAGAATTGGGAGTTGCCACCCTGCAAGGTTAGACACCCCAAATGCTTTACAGTTGATCCATGGTTTCTCAAGCATGGTAATTTTAAGAGGGTGGACTTCAACTCCCAGAATTACCCTAACCAGCTAGCAGGCTTCTGGGAGTTGACCATGCATACAGGTGGAGGAATTCTGGGAGTTGGAAATCCACCCCTCTTAAAGCAGGGCTCTCCAACCTTGGCAACTTTTAAGCCTGGAGGACTTCAACTCCCAGAATTCCTGAGCTAACATGACTGGAGGAGGAGGAATTCTGGGAGTTGAAGTCCTGCAGGCTTAAAAGTTGCCAAGGTTGGGGAGACCCCTGTCTTAAAGCATGCTGGCTGGGGGATTCTGGGAGTTGAAGTCCTTTTGAAGGTGCCTGCTTTACCCATCGCAACTGATTTCCATCTTAACTTCCAATCCAATGCTCCTCTCCTCCAACATTAAACCTCTTCTCTGTTCAGACAGTAGCAAGCAATAATACGTTGCTCCATATCATGGGGGTGGAAAAGACTTTTGAAAAGTTATTTCTGAATAACGCAAAGTGGCCAGGGAGTGTTCAACAGCACCACATGGCCTCCTTTTCCCCAACTTCAATTGGCAATGCAAGATGCCATAAGGTTCTGCTTGCATCGTTTTCCTCCCTGTGTCCGAGGGGCCGTGATGTTTCTCTCCCGCTCCCCTCCAATTATTCCTGCATTCTCCGCAAATCATATGACCTGTTTCTTCCCAGTGGGCCTTAATCGAATTAAGGCTCAGGTATGGCAAACCGCAGAGATAAATATTTGGACAGGTCTGCAGCACGCTGAGGACAAAACATTGCTCAGAGAGTCAGGAATGCACAAAAGTGCAAGGCTGCAAAATAACCTCGCTAAATAAAATTTGCTCCCAACAGCAGTCTTGTCAGGCCCAAATCCAACTGGTGGGGCTTTGCAACATCCAGATTTCTTGCACTGGGGGAAAAAAGCTACCCTGTCAGTTCTGAGAATCAAGAACCGGCTGAATGGAGTAGAAAGTGTGTTTAGACTTGCACTGAAATATCACTTCCCTCACTTTACACACACAAAAGGGAGGATTTAGGGCAGTGCTGCTCTCAACCTTGGCAACTATGAGGCATGTGGACTTCCAGCTCCCAGAATTCCACAGTCAGCATGCTTTGAGATCTGTGGACTTCAACTCCCAGCATGCCAGTTGGGAAATTCTGGGAAAATCTGTTTTAAAAGTTAACGTTAAGATACGTGGACTTCAACTCCCAGAATTTCCCAGCCAGCACTCTGGGGAGTTGAAATCTACACATTTCAAAACTTGCTGGCTGGGGAATTCTGGGAGTTGAAGTCCCATGTATGGCTGGCTGGGAAATTCTGGGAACTGGAATCCACCCATCTTAAAAAAAGTGATTGAGAAGCCATAGTTTAAAGAACCGGCTGCAAAGTGGAAGCTTTAAAAGTGGCCTTTAAAACTCTGGAATCCTGTAAATATTTTGTTTTTCCCATCCCTCCCACCTCTCCTCCCCCCTTGAGCTGGTTTTGTTTAACATGTTTAACAAAGATGGAAGGGGCCCTGTAGGTCATCTAGTCCAACCCCCCCCAAGTTTGACCAACTTCCTCCCGTCTTACCTAAAGACATGCAGTTGAGGACAATGCCAGAGAGCGCCATGCCAACCAGGAACCGGAAGGCACAGTAGGCTGCGTAGTTGGGGGCAAAAGCCGTGCACACCCCCGAGACAGCCAGCTGGAGGTAGGACCACGTTATGATCGCTTTGCGGCCGAACCTGCGGCACAGAATTCTGCATCAATCCATGGGAACAATTCTCCATTCTTCAGAGGTTACAGTCATAAATAAGTATATTGATATTATTAGCAGGATTCGTAGCCCTCGGCTGACCACCATTTGTTGAGCGACCATTCAAAGTTAGGATGGCACCGAAAAAAGTGACTTGGGACCTGGTCCTCGCACTTATGACCGTTGTGGCATCCCACAATGTGGTCTTATGATCAAGGCACTGGGCACAATGGGTGTGTGTTTACGATGGTTGCAGTGGCCCAGAGTAACATGGTCACCATTTCTGACCCTCCCAGTAAGCTTCCAACAAGCTACGGCCATGGGGGAAGCCTGAATTTGCTTAACAACCCTGTGATTCGCTTTAATAACTGCAGGGGTTTGCTTAACAAGTGTGGCGGAAAAGCTCATGAAGTTGGGAATGGCTCAGTTAAATAACCACCTTTATTATCGGTGGAAATTCTTGTCCCAATCATGTTAGTCAAGGTCTACCTATACATCCCCTGCCCTTTGTCCAACACAATGAGGATTAGTTTCTTAATTAGAACCTGGAAAGTAGGCCTCCCTTTCCTTTTTTTTCTTTTTTCCTTTCTCTTTTCCTTTCCTTTCCTTTTCTTCTTTCCCTTTTCTCTTTTCCCTTTCTCTTTGTCTTCTTTTTCCCTTTCCCTTTCCCTTACTCCTTCTCTCTCTTTTTTTTGGAGAGGCCACAGGGAGAGGGCTGAGGGGGAAGACTTCCACAAACTTAGAGAGGCAGGATTGGTGGTAGAAGTGGGATATTAATCCATCCCTGTTGCATCCCCCAGTTTCCAGCTATGTTCACCCCAAAGCATGGCTCTGCTTGTGAACACCCACCTGTCTGCTAAGCTCCCGAGTATAAGAGCACCAGCAAGAACTCCTCCCATGTAAATGGACTGGGCCATCTGTCTCCGTGTCTTCCGGTTGCAAACCAGGTCCCACTGGTGGAAGGGAAAAAAGTTAGAGGAGGCTAGAGAGACGGGGGCCCAGAAATGCCTGCGAGAATGCTTCATTTCCTTAGACTCCCAATCACACAACACAGCAGACCCAGAGTCAAAAATCTCCCTTTAGCCACCAAATCTCCCTTGAGTGTTTCTTTGGGCAAGTTTCTCCCTCTCTCCTCCCAACCTCCCTCGCAGGGTTGTTGTTCCAGGGAAAACTGGAAGGAGGGAACTCTTGAGCTCAAGGCAGGATATCAATCGGGGGGGTCTCCAAATTTGGCGACTTGTGGACTTCCACCCCCAGAATTCCCCAGCCAGCTCTGTGGTCATTCTAGATCTGAGGTCTCCAAACTTGTGGACTTCAACTCCCAGAGTCCTTCGGCCTGTTGTAAGTCAAGGACTACGTGTAATTCATTCAGGGCTGAATCTAAGCCCTTTCTGGATTAATCGGTGGAGTCTCTCTCTTCTCTTCTAACCTCATTCCAGGAACTCTGGAAGTCCCCAAGTCTTAAAAGTCACCAAGGTTTTGGAGACCCCCTGATCTAGCACACCAATAAAATCAAGATCGCCTCAGGGGCATTAACTTGTGTGAATGACCGATGTCTTTGATTTGCAGGCAGCCCACGGTCACTTTGGAAAGAGAGACACAGGGGCGTCACATAAATTTAATAAATATATTTCAAACTGGTGTTTTTCCAACAATTGCATGTATCCAAAGTAGAAACCATAGGGGGAAGAACGGCTACAAAAAGATAAAACTTATTTAAACAGTAAGAAGGGGGGGGCAACAAAGATCAGAAGGTAGGAGCGGGAAAACTTCATTGAACAGAATAACAGAAGGGACCTCAGAGGTCATCTAGTCTAACCCCTTACTCAGGCAGCAAACCCTATGCCATTTCAGACAAATGGTTGTCCAGTTTCTTCTTAAAAGCCAGCTATGTTGGAGCAGCCACAAGTTCTGGAGGCAAATCATTCCAGGGCTGAATATTTTATTCAGGGTTAAATCTAAACCTCATCTGGATTAGCTGGTGGAATCTCTCCTCTTCCTCCTTCACATGACCTTCTAACCTCACTCCTTGCATCCTAGTTAACTATGTTAGATGAACTCTACTCCATCTTATTTAGCTGAGGCTGAATGCCTATTAAAAACAGGCTCATTAATATTTTTTTGTAAAAAAAGAACAGGATAGGTAGGTAATACCATTGCTCCCTAGTCAATTGGAGCGATTAGGGGAAAAATTGCATAAAGTCCCTGATTCTTAAAATAAATAAATAGATTCATCTATACATGACAAGATAATTTCAGCTGGAAGTTTTTAAGAAGTGATTGGATGGCCCCTTGTCCAGAATGGTACAGAATCTCTTGCTGGAGCCGGGGTTTTCAACTCTTTCATTCTTTGTTCTGTATACTTAGCACGGAGAAAAAAAATAAGGACATTTCTGCCAGAATCTTGCTTTTTCCAGTCCTAGTCTCAACATGTTGATTTTCTCTTTCCCTGCCCCCACCCCCACAAAAATTGAGGTCACCTCCACCTGTGGAAGCTTCCTTTGCATCCATGGGGGGGTGGGAAACATTTTGGAGACCCCTGGCAACCCATCAACTCTTAAAAGAAGGTTCAAAAAAGCAAACTTATTTTCAAGAATGTAATCTGTCCCCTTCCAAAATTTAGCTACCCACCAAGATGTGTCGCATGGCTGATAGCTCAACGCTTTGGAGCCTGGCTTTTTGCAGGGGTTCAAAATTGGACTTACATAAGCCTTAGCAGAATCCAGATCCAGTCGCCATTCCCTCCCCCTCCCCCCCCTCCACCTCTGCCCTCTCACCTCCATAATGATGGTGTTAGTGAAGATGCTTCGGTCATAAACCCATCCGTCCTTGCACGGTTCGGTCGCAGTGCCTGTGCCGTTGCCCCCAACTTCGGCGCTGGCATTCAGCGGAGGCCACTCAGTGGCCACAAAGCGGAGGCATTTCTCGGGTTGCCCGCTGGCATCTTTGGGAATTCCCCAGAGATCTTCCTCACCAGTTGGCATTTGAGTCCAGTTGGTAGGGGCATCAGTGCCGTTGTACGCTAGCCTGACCCGGCAATGGTGATCGGGTATCCCGGCTGAGAAATTCTGGAGCAGGTTATGGCTGGCTGTTAATAAAATCGGGGTCACCAACAAAGTGACTTGGAGGATCTGGAAGCGGCCCATGCCGCCGATCTGATCCAGGAGCTCAGCGAATGTCATGGCGGAAACGGAGCCTTTTGGAAAGCCAGAATGAGGATTTCCAGTTAGGAATTCACCGGCGTTCCGGGCCAGATTCTCTGGAAATCATGCCAGCCCCATCCAGCCTTTCTCTGGCACTGGAGAAAAAAGCAACAACAACAACAACTTTCCTCTTCTGAATTCAGGCTCAGCATCTTGAAAAAGTTATTCCCAGGCTCGCTTGGCGGCCAGTGAAAACATTGCTGGAGGGGACCAGGCGGGCGGAGGGATTAAAAGCACACCGAGGCCATGGTGGCGACCTGGGGTTGCAAAGTTGGAGCCGGGCACCCCCGGCCAAGGCGGACTTCGTCCTTCCTCTCTTAAAAACCATCTGTGGTGGTGGGAGGTTTTTGAGGATGCTTCGGTGTGAACTGTGATCTTGGGGGTGCTTGCAAAAGATTGTTGCAGGGGGCCCCTGTTTTCTCTCCTGGGGTGGGATTACGCAAGACCTAATCGCTGGGTTCAAGGTCCCAAGGTTTTTGGAAGGATTAGCCGGGGAGGCAAGGAACGGAGCGGAAAATACAGCCATTCATGAAAATGGGAGCAGGACGTGGCGTGTGTGTGTGTGTGTGTGTGTGTGTGTGTGTGTGTGTATGGGGGGGGATAAATATTAGGCAGGAGGGGTGTGAGAACAGAATGAAAAGCTGGCAAGGCTGCCTTGGCTAAGAGAAATGTGATTCCCCCCCCTTTTTTTTGTGGGACTTGTCCTGAATTCACACACTTCCTCGCAAAGAAGGAATCCAAGCAGTTGTCAACAAGCGATGAAGAAGAAAGACAATTTCTTTTCATTAAATTATTTCTCCTGCTCAATGATTCTTGACTCTTGACGAATGTATCTTTTCTTTTATGTACACTGAGAGCATTTGCACCAAGACAAATTCCTGGTGTGTCCAATCACACTTGGCCAATAAAGAATTCTCTTCTCTTCTCTTCTCTTCTCTTCTCTTCTCTTCTCTTCTCTTCTCTTCTCTTCTCTCTCTCCTCTCCTCTCCTCTCCTCTCCTCCTCTCCTCTCCTCTCCTCTCCTCTCCTCTCTCTATTCCTTATTCTAGTCTATTCTTTATTCTAGTTTATTCTAGTCTATTCTTTATTCTAGTTTATTCTAGTCTATTCTTTATTCTAGTTTATTCTATTCTATTCTTATTCTATTCCATATTTTCTATTCTATTCTATTCTATTCCATATTTTCTATTCTATTCTATTCTATTCTATTCCTTAGTCTATTCTATTCTATTCCTTATTCTATTCTATTCTATTCTATTATATTATATTCTATTCAGTGGAGGAGGGGACTATTAAAACTGCAAAAAAAAAAAATTGGGCTGGTTCTAGGGATGGGGTAAAGGGGAAGGAAACTCCCCTTCAGCCCCTGAAAGGAAACAGAGATTTTCAAAATTAGATTTTGGTCGTTAGATATTACAGCTCTTTTTTTTTTGGTGGAGGGGGGGCTGTTTTTTAAGCTGGCTCTTCTTGCTCAAACTGGTTTCTGTAGTTAGTGAACAATTAACAAGTTGCGTGGACAGACAGCCCTGAGTTATCCTGGTTAAACAATTTCCTAAGAAGGCATCATCGGATTCCCCCCCCCCCCCAAGCTTATCTGCCTGATAGGGGCTACAAAGATAATATGCGATATTCTTTATTTGTTGTTGTTTCTTGGGGAAGAGATAGGGTGGGATGGCTGGATTTCACAGCTGTTGGATCAACTCTCCAAGCCAGGAAGTGTTCTGAATCAAATTGGCAAGGCAAGGTCAGTCCTTGAATTGAAGGCAGTTCAATAGAGCCAGTTTGAGGATTTTTTTCCTTGTTGTTGTTGTTATGTGCAACACACACACACACACGCTAACTAGATGGCCAAGAGAAACCAGCAATTAAAATCAGTTTTTGTCTCCTTTGCGGAGCCCTGAATGGGCTGCCTTGAGAACTAAAGTCGAACAAAAGGGAACAATTTCCTGGCAGCAATTACAACAATGAATCAGTGGAACTGCTTACCACCAGAAGTTGTGGGTGATTCATCACTGGAGGTTTTTAAGAAGAGAGTGGACAGCCGTTTGTCTGAAATGGGAGAGGGTCTCCTGCTGAAGCAGGGGGGGTGTACTGGATGACCTCCAAGGTCCCTTCCAACTGTGTTGTTCTGTTAAACCTTTCTTTTTTTTTTGCTGAAAAACTTTAGCTGCATCAGCCGATGAATAAAGCTTCAAGGAAGTTTCATGCTTTGCAAAAAAAATAATCCACTTTTTATTTTCCCCATCATGGCTGGCTGGGGAATTCTGGGAGTTAAAGTCCATATAACTCAAAAGTTGCCAACTTTCAATACATCTCTAGCCTTTTCCCTACCGGCCACAGAGAAAGAAATAGGTGTGATTTGTTGCTTGCAGCCATGTTCTCTCTCCTTGCCACGCCTTGCCACTGAGTCCTACAATGGCTAGACTGACACCTTCTCTCGACATCTTGTTCCCTCCAAGATCGTTTTCTTGGAGGACTGAGTAGAAGAAATGGGGCATTTCTGTTTTTTGGTGTTTCCATGACATGGATGGAAACTGAAGCTCTTTGGAATTAGCCGTCGGGATCAATTACAGTAATGCTTTTTTTAATGGGTTGGACTAGAAGACCTCTGAGGTCCCTTCCAATGCTGTTATTTTGATTTTTCTGTTGAGGAAGAGTAGTTTAAAAGTCTAGTAGATTAAAAGACTGGGATATCTATTTGCAAATCAGAATAACCCAACACATTAACCTCCCCCTTTTTCCACTGACCTCGCTAAATATGGCATGGCAACTCAGTCCTTTATAATTAGTTTATTAGATAATAGGAACAGCTAATTGTTCCTTTTCTAATAGGCCTAGTAAAATTGAATGTAACATATTTGCACACATGGAGTCTTTTCCCCGAGATATCCCTCGATTTGGGTTTTTATTGCAAAGGCTGGCCCATTATTCAGCCTTGCAGATTGTGAACTTTGCACAGGTTGCTATATTTCGGTTAGATAACTACTTCCCAAGTTTTAACTGCCTTTCTTTCTTTCCCCAAAAGTTTTGCTCTGATTTATCTTTCCAAAGGAAACTTGTAAAAAGACTTGAGTTCATACAGTTGGGACTTACAACCTTGACTTAAAACCACCGTTGGGAGCAGAATTTCCACGGTTGAGCAAGGGGCGTTTTTTATGTGAGTTGTGACTGATTTTCCGTTTGTTTTTTTTAAATCATGGTCGTTAAACCAAATCACATCATGCAATTGTTAAGTGAACCTGGCTCCCTTCCCCATTGATTTGGATTGTTAGAGGCCTGCTGGAATGGTCGCAAATGAGGAGCAGCTGTCATAAATACATGTAGATTGCCAAGTACATGAATTTTTTGATCACGTGACTGTGGAGAGGCTGCAAGTCGTAAGTATGAGAAGCAATTGGATGGAAGTCTCTTTTTTTTAGTGTCATTATAAACTTCAAACAGTTGTTTAATGAATGACCGTAGGTCAAGGATTATCTGCACATGTCAATCCAGTAGAATTGGAGGTTGTCATCTCAAGATGTTGTGAGAAACAAACGGTCACTTTAAACTGAATCGTTGTCTATTTTGGGGGCATTGTGTATTACAGAACCCAATCACTTGGGTATTTTCAAATTAAAGGGTTTTTTTCGTTTCAATGTTTAATTTGGATTTATAGGTGCCATTTCCCAGCTAACTATAATTATACTGTCAGTGAGACCCAGTTTAGTCTACTAGTTAAGGCACCAGTCTAGAAACCAGGAGACAGTGAATTCTAGTCCTGCCTTAGGCATGAAAGCCGGCTGGGTAACTTTGGGCAAATCAACAGGAGACGGTGAATTCTAGGCATGGAAACTGAATGAGTGACTTCGGGCCAATCACCAGGAGGCTGGGAGTTCTAGTCCTGCCTTCGGTACAAAAGCCAGTTTGATAATTTAGGGCCAATCACCAGGAGGTGGTGAGTTCTAATCCCGCCTTAGGCATGAAAGCCATCTGGGTGACTTTGGGCCAGTCCCTCTCTCTCTGAGCCTAACCCACCTCACTGGGTTGTTGTTGTTGTGGGGAAAACAGGAGGAGAAAGCTGTGTTGGATATGCTGGCCACTTTGAGTTCTTTGTAAAAACAATGCAGGCAACAAACAAACAAACAAACAAACTTTTCTTTTTCTACTTTCGGCCTCCCCAGCAAGGAAGAGGAACCAATTGATGATATTAAAAATCCGATCAGTTGCAGACAGATTTCAAAACCCATCTCTGGGTTAATCTTGGTTGTTCACCCTTATTTGGAATTTTCTAGTTAGGAAATGCCTCCACTTGGATATGCTGTAAGAAAGCAAGATGATGTTTTGTTGTTTTTAAAAGGAGCTATTACTGAGTTTAATAACATTATCATAATGCATTGGAAATCGTGATGGCTCCTTTGGGGATGTCAGAGCAAGCTTCCGTTTTAACTCCTTCTGTGTTTCGCAGGTTTTCTGGTAGCCTGGGATCTTTTTCTGTCTCTTTGATTTCTGTCATATCCAGCAGAACTGCGCCTGGATGACAAACCTGGTCTTTTCTGCCGTTTTCTCGCTTTTCTCCCTCCGTGTTCCTAAGACAGGACAATTTTAAAAGAGGAAGAAGAATTTAAAGGCGGCGGGGGGGGCAGTTTAAGGCATCCACTTGGCAAAGTAACACAAAATATTGAAAGGTAGTTTGTTGCAGTGGTCAAGACACTAGGCTGGAAACCAGAAGACTGTGAGTTCTAGTGCTGCCTTAGACATAAATACTGACTGGGTGACTTTAGGCCAATCACCAGGAGATGGGGAGTTCTAGTTTAACCTTAGGCATGAAAGCCAGCTGGGTGACTTAGGGCCAATCACCAGGATGTGATGAGTTCTAGTCCCACCTTAGGCAGGGTAGCTTTGGGCCAATCACCAGGAGCCAGGGAGTTCTAGTCCCGCTTTAGGCATGAAAGCCAGCTATGTCAGGGGTCTCCAACCTTGACAACTTTTAAGCCTGGCAGACTTCAACTCCCAGAGTTCCCCAGCCAACTTTGCTGGCTAGGGAATTCTGGGAGTTGAAGTCCACCAGGCTTAAAGTTGCCAAGGTTGGAGACCCCTGAGCTATGTGACTTTGGGCCAATCACCAGGAGATGGCGAGTTAAAGTCTTGCCTTAGGCACAAGGCCAGCTGGGTGACCCTGGGCCAGTCACTTGCTGTCAGCCCTAGGAAGGAGGCGATGGCAAACCACTTTTTGAAAACTCTCACCAAGAAACATTGAACTAAATCAAGGCCCAACGTTGATGGATCCTGGCTTATTAATTCAAAAACGCGCCTTTTGATTCGCTTGATGTCAACTGTCTCCTAAAACAGATCCTTCCCATTTCCCCTCCCCTCCCACCACCCTAATCTAGAAAGAATTTTCAAGAGGCAATTAAGCACCCAACAAACAAGGACCAGCGAGTCCCTATTACAACTGACCTGGTCTCCACGTCTTCTATGGTATCTGGTAGCGGCACATTTAAAGTCTCGGGCAGGAAACAGGCAGCCATCCCAGAGATGATGGGGGCCGTGGCATAGATGACAAGGGGAAGGGATGGAAGATACTCGCCGGTCATCCTCACCAGAGGGGCCACAATCCCTCCGACACGGGCCATGGTGTTTCCAAAGCCCATTCCGGTTTGCCTGATACGCAACAGAGGGAAGGATTCAGTTTTTCTTAGGCTCATCATTCACCCGGGTAGGGGCAACTCAGTTCCCTGGGTGTGGTCGATCTACAACTCCCAATATCCCTTGCACCTGGCCTGGGCACTTGGGAGTTATAGCACACAGTTAGCCCTAGGCTTACAGCCACAATGGAGAGTTGGAAAAATTCGTTGTTAAGCGGTACGGTCGTTAAGCGACCCACACATGACCTTCCTTGCAGCATCCCCATGGTCACATGATTTACGTTCGGACTGCTTGACAACCGACTCGCGCTTATGACGGTTGCGGTGTCCAGGAGTCACCGTGATCACCTTTTGTGAGTTTCGGACAAGCCAAGTTAACGGGAAAGCTCGATTCACTTAACAACCATGTTAGTAATTTAACAGCTGCAGGGATTCACTGAACAGAGTGGCGCAGTGGCCTAGAGGCGGAGCTCTCGCCTCACAATCAGGAGGCTGCGAGTTCAATCCTAGGTAGAGGCAGATATTTCTCCCTCTGGGCACAAGGAGATTATATCTGCCGAACGAAACTCCTCATTGGCAACAGGAAAGGCATCCGGCCATTAAACACTCTGGTAGCTCCATTCATTTGCCCAGACTCCACCCCGCAAGGGATGATGGGGTCATTAAATGAGGATGATGTGTGATTCACTTACCCAATGTGGCAAGAAAAGTTGTGCAAAATGGCGCAAAAACTCCCTTAATAAATGTCTCACTGAACAACATAAATTTTGGGCTCAACGGTGGTCATAAGCGGAGGACTTCCTGTATTCTGAGATTTCCCTCTCTTTAATTCCATGATTATGCTGCAACAAAAGTCATCCTCCCATGTTTTCACAGGCAAATAGACCTTGGTGGGCTGTTTTTAACATTATCCCAGAATATTGCTGAGTGGTACCTGATCACTGTAGGGTAGAGTTCTCCGGTGTATAAGAAGACACAGTTGAAAGATGCGCCTAGACATCCTTTCCCAAAGACAGCAAAGACGGTCCTCAGAATCTGCATATCTAGAGAAGATCAGAAAACCACTGGGTGTTGCTGTGACGTGACTTTGGTTTATTGGCGAAGGTGCCGGATCAGAAACTGGGAGGAGGCGAGTTCTAGTTCAGCACCCTAGTTATATTACTTAGTAGTTATATTACTTTGGAAAGTCCTATGGGTGAATCGGCGCATCCCATACAGCCAGAATATGTCTTCTTGATTTGGACACACATCCAGAAAAATATCATGCTGAATTTTAATCCTAGGTTAGCTGCCCAGAGTTACCGTCGCAACTACTTAACAGTTGAACAATAAACATTGGCTAAAATAAACCAGTGGTTTGAAAGAAATGCAGAATAACATCAGGTGTCCAACCTTGGTAACTTCAAAATTTGTGGATTCTGGGAGTTGAAGTTCACAAGTCTTAAAGTTGCCAAGGTTGGACACCCCTGATATTAACGGCTTTCAGGTTTTGGTTGTGCAAATGCATAAACAGACACTAGATGGCACCAAAACCCAGTTTTTCTCTGTCCCTTAGCTGCCCTCTGCTGGCCTTCAAGGGTGTTGCAAGCTTTCATATTTTTGCCAGAATTATCTTGTGATTTCAGGCTAAGAAGCTGTGTGTGAATCGCGCTGGGATATTTGCCGCAATAATTCCAGGCCATTTGCAGCCTTCAATGTTTGATTGATTCAGAAATAGTGATTAGAACTAAGCGCATATTATCAAAACCTCGCCAGGCAAGTACAGGCCGGCGACTCCTCCGCCTGTCCTACCTTACAGGGTTGTTGTGAAGATAAAACTCAACTGCAACATAATTTTGCTTTGCGGAAATAAAATTATTGGTCGGTCCGTTCCTGGAAACTTACCATGGGACACAAAGATGTTTCCCCCGATGGACAGCCCAGCTAAGATGAGGCTCAACGCCTGAGCGATCCGACGGCCGGAATAGGAGATCACAAGGAAAGCCACCAACTTTGCAGGAATGTCTACCGCACCGAATATCACCTGGATAAGGTAGACGCTGACGCCAAAATTCTGCAGGTCCATCGCCAGACCATAATAGGCAAAGCTGGTGGAGAACCTGGAGCGGCCAATGGATTAATGAAATTAAAATGCCTCTGGTGCTGATTAGTCCTGCTTTAGGCACGAAAGCCGGCTGGGTGACTTTGAACCGAGCACTAGGAGTTTGTGAATTCTAGTCCTGCCTTAGGGTTGAAAGCCAACTGGGTGACTTTGGGCTGAGCCCTAGGAGATTGTGAGTTCTAGTCCTGCCTAGGGATGAAAGCCAACTGATGACTTTGAGTTGAGCCCTAGGAGATTGTAAGTTCTAGTTCTGCCTAGAGATGAAAGCCACTGGGTGACTTTGGGCTGAGCCCTAGGAGATTGTAAGTTCTAGTCCTGCCTAGGGATGAAAGCCAACCGATGACTTTGAACTGAGCCCTAGGAGATTGTGAGTTCTAGTCCTGCCTAGAGATGAAAGCCACTTGATGACTTTGAACTGAGCACTAGGAGATGGTGAGTTCTAGTTGTGCCTTAGGCATGAAAGCCAGCTGGATGACTTTGGGCCAGCTTTTCCAGTCCAACCCACCTCACTGGGTTGTTGTTGTGGGGAAAATATTTCTCCTCTTCTCCTGAAATTGAAGCAAAGAGATCCAGCTTTTGAAATTCCCTGTAGGAAAGGAACTCTGTGAAAATTCTTACAGGCTGTCCTCGACTTACAAACTTTCCATTTATGGACCCCTTCAAAATCACAACAGCGCTGAAAAAAGTAGCTCGCAACCCATTCTCATCCTTATGACCTCGTGGGAATCAAAAAAGTTCGGGTCTTTTGGCAACCAGCACGAATGTACGACGATTGCAGCGTCCTGGAGTCACCGCCATCTGCAACCTTCCCAGCAAGCCCGGGGGAAGCCAGATTCACTTAATGACCATGTAATTCACTTAACAACGGTGGCGATTCACTTAACAACCAGGGCAAAAAAAAAAAAGTAAAATTGGGCTTAACACCTGCCTTGCTTAGCCACAGATATTCTGATCCCAATTGCAGTCCGTAAGTTGAGGACTATCAATATTCACAAAGCAAAGTGAAATTAAAACCTTTGTTTTGCTTTTGCCCTATTTCTCTTTTGGGGGGCATCTTCCTTCCTTCCGCTTGGCTTACCAGACGAAGCAAAGGCACACGGTGATTCGGCGCAGAGATGCCGTGCACACCAAATCAGCCACCGGGAACTTGGCGTTGTTTGAGGAATTATCCGTCTGGAGATTAGCTTTCAAAACCTGGGAAAAAACAGGCCAAAAAAAGAGAAAAGGCTGTTTTGAGCAGGGCAAAGATTCTTTGCCGGAATTTGCAAAGATTAAACAGTCGGTGGGCTAATTTTGATATAGGCTGCCTACTGCCGGGTGCTTGGAACTTCTGGCACGGAGAAAAGTGCAGCATTTCATAGCACAGATGCCTGTGTAACTCCTAATGCAGTGCTTCATCTAATGGGGAATTTCTTTTCTAGAACTGAAATGGAAGGGGGAGGGAAGGGAAGGGGAGGGAAGGGGAGGGGAGGAAAGGAAGGAAAGGAAGGAAGGGGAGGGGAGGAAAGGAAGGAAAGGAAGAAAGGAAGGAAGGGGAGGGGAGGAAAGGAAGGGAAGAAGGGGAGGAAGGAAGGGAAGGGAAGGGGAGGAAAAGGAAGGGAGGGAAGAGAGGAAAGGAAGGGAAGGGAGGAAAGGAAGGGAAGGAAGGAAGGGAAGGGAAGGAAGAGCAGAAGGGAAGGAAGGAAGGGAAGGAAGGGAAGGGAATGAAGGGAAGGGGGAAAGGAAGAGCGGAAAGGAAGGGGAGGAAGGAAGGAAAGGAAGGGAAGGAAGGAAGGGAAGGGAAGGGGAGGAAAAGGAAGGGAGGGAAGGGAGGAAAGGAAGGGAAGGGAGGAAAGGAAGGGAAGGAAGGAAGGGGAGGGGAGGAAAGGAAGGGAAGGAAGGGAAGTGGGGAAAGGAAGAGCGGAAAGGAAGGGGAGGAAGGAAGGAAAGGAAGGGAAGGAAGGAAGGGAAGGGAAGGGGAGGAAAAGGAAGGGAGGGAAGGGAGGAAAGGAAGGGAAGGGGAGGAAAGGAAGGGAGGAAAGGAAGGGAAGGAAGGAAGGGGAGGGGAGGGGAGGAAAAGGAAGGGAGGGAAGGGAGGAAAGGAAGGGAAGGGGAGGAAAGGAAGGGAGGAAAGGAAGGGAAGGAAAGAAGGGGAGGGGAGGAAAGGAAGGGAAGGGGGAAGGAAGAGCGGAAAGGAAGGGGAGGAAGGAAGGGAAGGGAAGGGGAGGAAAAGGAAGGGAGGGAAGGAGGAAAGGAAGGGAAGGGGAGGAAAGGAAGGGAGGAAAGGAAGGGAAGGAAGGAAGGGGAGGGGAGGGAGGAAAAGGAAGGGAGGGAAGGGAGGAAAGGAAGGGAAGGGGAGGAAAGGAAGGGAGGAAAGGAAGGGAAGGAAGGAAGGGGAGGGGAGGGGAGGAAAAGGAAGGGAGGGAAGGGAGGAAAGGAAGGGAAGGGGAGGAAAGGAAGGGAGGAAAGGAAGGGAAGGAAAGAAGGGGAGGGGAGGAAAGGAAGGGAAGGGGGAAGGAAGAGCGGAAAGGAAGGGAAGGAAGGAAGGGAAGGGAAGGGGAGGAAAAGGAAGGGAGGGAAGGGAGGAAAGGAAGGGAAGGGGAGGAAAGGAAGGGAGGAAAGGAAGGGAAGGAAGGAAGGGAGGGGAGGGGAGGAAAAGGAAGGGAGGGAAGGGAGGAAAGGAAGGGAAGGGGAGGAAAGGAAGGGAGGAAAGGAAGGGAAGGAAAGAAGGGGAGGGGAGGAAAGGAAGGGAAGGGGGAAGGAAGAGCGGAAAGGAAGGGGAGGAAGGAAGGAAAAGGAAGGGAGGAAAGAAAGGGAGGGAGGGAGAGACAGACAGACAGACAGTTTGGTCTAGTGGTGAAGGCAACAGGTAGAAACCAGAGAATTCCAGTCCCGTTTTAGGCATGAAAGCCATCTGGGTGACTATGGGCCGGTCCCTCTCTCTCTCTCTCGGCCCAGTCCACTTCACAGGGTTGTTGTTGTGAGGCAAATAACAGAAGGAAGGAGTATTGGATATGTTCATCACCTTGAGTTATTTGTAAAAAAATATTAAAGGTGGAAATTTGAGAATGAGAGGGAAGGAAGGGAGTAAGAATGGGAGGGAAGGGAGTAAAGGAGGGAGAGAGGAAGGGAAGGGAAAAGAAAGGAAAAGAAAGGAAGAAAGGAAAGGGAAGGACCATATGAAGAAAGGGAGGGAAGGAGGAAAAGAGAGGAGGGAGGGAAGAAAGAAGGAAGGAGCAAGGGAGGGGGGAAGAAAAGAGAGAAAGAAGGAAGGAAAGAAGGGAGGGAGGAAGAAAAGTCGATGAATGAAGGAAAGAAAGAAGGGAGGGAGGGAGGGAGGAAGAAAAGACAGAATGAATGAAGGAAAGTAAGAAGGAAGGCAGGGAGGAAGGAAGGAAGGAAAAATGGAAGGAAGGAAGGAAGGAAGGAAGGAAGGAAGGAAGGAAGGAAGGAAGGAAGGAAGGAAGGAAGGAATGGCATTCCCCTCCTGCTTGCCAAGAAAACAACGCAGCCACGTTGCTTTCCGGATTTCATACCTCAAGGCTGAGCTTGTCCTGGCAATCCTTTTTCCCGTTCATCTGAGCAACTTTCTGCAGCTCTTTCAGCGCCTGGTCAAGTTTGCCCACCGTGGCATACCAGCGGGCAGACTCTCTGAACCACCTGCACGAGAGAGAAATGGAAGGGCAGCAGAGACAGATGAGCTCGGCCGAAACAGGCCACAGGTTGGAAGCAGGCATATGGGATGAAGAGAAGCATTGGCATTCAGGTAGTCCTCGACTTACGACCACAGTGCCAATCCCTCTCGCTGAGCGAGGCAGTCGCCACGGGAAATTTTTGTCCCCGTTTTACACCCCTTTCTTGCCACTGTCATTAAGTGAATCACTGCGGCTCTTAAATCAATGACACGGTCGTTAAGTGAATCGGGCTTCCCCATTGACGCGGCTGGTCAGAAGGCTGCCAAGCCGTCATAAACATGAGTCAGTGGCCAGGCGCCTGACGGGGGACACACTGCAGCCAGTATGGAAAACATAAGTCGCTTTTTTTCAGCGCCGTTTCACTTCGAACCGTCTCTAAACGAGTGGTTGTATGTGGAGGACTACGTGCCTATGTGCCTTCGGAGCCCTCTTGGTTCGCCCTCCGCAAACCAGCCCCGGTTTCTCAGGTGGGAAAAATTAATTTCCCACTTTTGCCGTGCAGCGTCTCCGTTTGCAAAGGATGGCAAAGCCACCTACCAGCCGTAGAGGAACATGGCAAAGTAGGGGAGAGACACGGCCAACTGGAGCCAACGCCAATCCCGGATGGCGTACGCCACGCCCGCAAGGATGAACTGTCCAACGCTGTAGCTGTACCCGGTCACCATGCTGACCGTGGCTCGAGAATGCATCGGCGTCCACTCCACAGCTGGAAAAGGAACATGATTTCAGGACAGATGGAGCCTACTTTGGATACCTTAAAGGTCTGAGACCCAACTCTCCGGAGATGGTTCTGACGGTGGGGAAGTTGGAGGCAGATTAGATTGGAGAAAATGGGTCTATATCAGAGTTTCTCAGACTTGGCGACTTTGAGATATGTAGACTTCAACTCCCAAAATTCCCCAGCAATTTCTTGTTGTTTTTTTTTAAGATGGGTGGATTTCAACTCCCAGAATTCCCCAGCCAGCATGATTTAAAATGGGTGGACTTCAACTCCCAGAATTCCCTAGCCAGCATGCTTTAAGAGGGGAGGACTTCAACTCCCAGAATTCCCTAGCCAGCATGCTTTAAGAGGGGAGGACTTCAACTCCCAGAATTCCCTAGCCAGCATGCTTTAAGCTGGATGGATTTCAACTCCCAGAATTCCCCAGCCAGCATGCTTTAAGAGGGGAGGACTTCAACTCCCAGAATTCCCTAGCCAGCATGCTTTAAGCTGGATGGATTTCAACTCCCAGAATTCCCTACAAAGCATGCTTTAAGCTGGATGGATTTCAACTCCCAGAATTCCCCAGCCAGCATGCTTTAAGCTGGATGGACTTCAACTCCCAGAATTCCCCCGCCAGCCTGCTTTAAGAGGGGTGGGCTTCCATTCCCAGAATTCCCTAGCCAGCATGCTTTAAGCTGGATGGACTTCAACTCCCAGAATTCCCCAGCCAGCATGCTTTAAGAGGGGAGGACTTCAACTCCCAGAATTCCCCCGCCATTTTTCAGGAGGCATCAGTGGGAGGGAACTTACACAAAGACACGCAGTTGAGGCCAACTCCGGAAACAGCCATGCCAGTTAGGAAGCGCAAGACACAATAAGCGCTGAAGCTGGGGACGAACGCCGTGCAGGATCCGGACACCGCCATCTGGAAACACGACCAGAGAAGCAAAGCCTTCCGCCCAAATCTACAAGAAGGAAAAATAAATATGTGTGTTTGTGGCATCTCATGCAGGGAGTTTGTGTGTGTGTGTGGCCCGAGGAAGAATAGAAGGGAGACAGATGACCAGAAGAAAGTACAGATAGTCCTCACCTTACGACCATTAATTTAGTGACCATTCAAATGCCATCTCAATGGCGTTGAAAAAAGTGATATAGGACTTGACCTCGTACTTAGGACCAAATGGTCACCTGATCAAAATTTGGATGCTTGGCAACTGACTCATATTTATGTCCTGGGGTCATGTGATCCCCTTTTGAGACCGTCAGACAAGCAAACTCAACGCGGGAAACCAGATTCACTTAACAACCGTGTGACTAATTTAATAATTGCTGTGATTCACTTAACCACGGTGGCGAGAAAGGTCGTAAAATGGAGCAAAACTCACTTAACAACTGTCTTCCTTAGCAATGGAAATTGTAGGCTCTAGGGCGGTCGTCAATCAAGGACTATCTGTGCGGAGTTAGCTCCCTTCAAGACTCAGGATACTTTAAACCCTAATTTTTATTGAAAGTTTAAAAACACAAAGCTAAAACATAAACACGGACTAGGAAAAACATATAAAGGAAAAGTGCAAGAATAGCTGAATATATCTATCTATCTATCTATCTATCTATCTATCTATCTATCTATCTATCTATCTATCTATCATCTATCATCTATCTACCTATCCACCTACATACCTATCTACCCTATTTATCTATCTATCTATCTATCTATCTATCTATCTATCTATCTATCTATCTATCTATCTATCTATCTATCTATCTATCTATCTATCTATCTATCTATCTATCTATCTATCTATCTATCTATCTATCTATCTATCTATCTATCTATCTATCTATCTATCTATCATCTATCTACCTATCCACCTACGTACCTATCTACCCTATCTATCTATCTATCTACTCCATCTACCTACTCTATCTACCTATCTATCTATCTATCTATCTATCTATCTATCTATCTATCTATCTATCTACCTACCTACCTACCTACCTACCTACCTACCTACTCTACCTATCTATCTATCTATCTATCTATCTATCTATCTATCTATCTATCTATCTATCTACTCCATCTACCTACTCCGTCTGTCTGTCTGTCTGTCTGTCTGTCTATCTATCTATCTATCTATCTATCTATCTATCTATCTATCTATCTATCTATCTATCTATCTATCTACCTATCCACCTACGTACCTATCTACCCTATCTATCTATCTATCTATCTATCTATCTACCCTATCTATCTACCTACCCTATTTATCTATCTATCTATCTATCTATCTATCTATCTATCTATCTATCATCTATCATCTATCTACCTATCCACCTACATACCTATCTACCCTATTTATCTATTTATCTATCTATCTATCTATCTATCTATCTATCTATCTATCTATCTATCTATCTATCTATCTATCTATCTACCTATCTATCTATCTATCTATCTATCTACTCTATCTATCTATCTATCTATCTATCTATCTATCATCTATCTATCTATCTATCTATCATCTATCTACCTATCCACCTACGTACCTATCTACCCTATCTATCTATCTATCTACTCCATCTACCTACTCTATCTACCTATCTATCTATCTATCTATCTATCTATCTATCTATCTATCTATCTATCTATCTACCTACCTACCTACCTACCTACCTACCTACCTACCTACTCTATCTATCTATCTATCTATCTATCTATCTATCTATCTATCTATCTATCTATCTATCTACTCCATCTACCTACTCCGTCTGTCTGTCTGTCTGTCTGTCTATCTATCTATCTATCTATCTATCTATCTATCTATCTATCTATCTATCTATCTATCTATCTATCTATCTATCTATCTATCTATCTATCTACCTATCCACCTACGTACCTATCTACCCTATCTATCTATCTATCTATCTATCTATCTATCTATCTATCTATCTATCTATCTATCTATCTATCTATCTATCTATCTATCTATCTACCCTATCTATCTACCTACCCTATTTATCTATCTATCTATCTATCTATCTATCTATCTATCTATCTATCTATCTATCTATCTATCTATCTATCTATCTTATAACTCCCTCATCATTTTGTCCCCAAAACAGGTTTGCTTTAAAAAGTTACTTTCAACAAGAAATCACTGTGGCATTTAGACTGTGAATCAATGTTTGATGGATCTGTTGTGACCTCTACCAACCTTCCAATGATGGTTAAAAGAAGCTGGTTTCTTTTCAAAATGGAAAAAAAATATATCTTCTTCTTACTTGTCAGAGAGGCCCCCGAAGATGATGCCACCCACCAGCACACCGGCCATGTAGATAGACTGAGCCAGCTGCTGGAGGCTCCGGAAATTGCACACCAAGTCCCACTGCAGGGGGATAAGAATATCAGAATCCACAGCGCGGATGGACGTTGACACACACACACACACACACACACACACACACACACACACACGCAACTGACCTGAGAGAGAAGGGCTATAAGGGCCTGTGAAGCTTAGAAGAACATCATTACCAAGACACAAGAACGTAGAAAAGACAGAAGAACAGGCTTGCGGGGGACCTTGGAGGTCATCTAGTCCAACCCCTCATCGAGCAGGCCTCCTTATAAATGAAGTCCTCAACTTAAAACCTTTTTCTGTTTGCTGACTGTTTGAAGTTACCACATTACTGCAAAAAAGTGACTTCTGGCTATTTTGGACATTCCCAACCATTGCAGCATCCCCACCGTCACGGGATCAAAGTTCAAATGCTCGGCAACTGACTCGTATTGATGATGGTTGCAGTGCCCTGGGGGGCGGTGTTCACATGACCACCATTTGCAATCTTCCGGGCAGCAACGTCCACGGAGAAAGCCAGATTCGCTTCCCAACTGGGTTACTAACTTCATAGCGGCAAAGATTCCCTTCACAGCTGTGGTGAGAAAGGGGGTCAAAGGGGGCGAAACTCACTTAACGACTCTCTTGCTCAGCCATGGGAAATGTGGGGCTCAACTGTGGTCGTAAGTCGAGGACTACCTGTATTCTCGGAATCACTGGAAGTTTTCAAAAATAGACCAAATAACCATTTGACTGGGATGGGATTAAGTCTCCTGCTTTGAGCAGGGGGTTGGAATAGAAGACCCCTGAGGTCCCCCCCAGTCCTATGTTCTATGATGCTCAGCACCACACCTGGGAGAGATGGGACTTGGAGTCAGTCTGTCTGTCTGTCTGCCTACCTACCTACCTACCTACCTACCTACCTACCCATCTATCTAGGTACAGATCTATCTATCTATCTATCTATCTATCTATCTATCTATCTATCTATCTATCTATCTATCTATCTATCTATCTATCTATCTATCTAGATACAGATCTATCTACTTACCTACCTACCCATCTATTTAGATACAGATCTATCTAGATACAAATCTATCTATCTATCTAGATATAGATCTATCTACTTACCTACCCATCTATCTAGATACAGATCTATCTATCTAGATACAGATCTATCCATCCATCCATCCATCCATCCATCCATCCATCTATCTTTCTCTCTAGATACAAATCTATCTATCTGTCTATCTAGATACAGATCTATCTACCTACCTACCTACCCATCTATCTAGATACAGATCTATCTATCTAGATAGAGATCTATCTACCTACCTACCCATCTATCTAGATACAGATCTATCTAGATACAGATCCATCCATCCATCCATCCATCCATCCATCCATCCATCCATCCATCCATCCATCCATCCATCCATCCATCCATCCATCCATCCATCTATCTATCTATCTATCTATCTATCTATCTATCTATCTATCTATCTATCTATCTATCTATCTATCTATCCATCTATCTACAGATCTACCTCTCTAGATACAAATCTATCTATCTATCTATCTATCTATCTATCTATCTATCTATCTATCTATCTATCTATCTATCTATCTATCTATCTAGATACAGATCTATCTCTCCAGCCCAGCTGGAGGACCCCAAGAAGGAACCTAGAAATCTTCCACCAGGTCGGTATAAATGAGCATCCTTCTTACCTCGGTTACAATGGTGGATGTGAAGACCGACCCTTCATAGGTCCACCCATCCAGACACGGTTCCTGCTCGGCCTCCGTTGGCTCCCGTCCCGTTGAATTAAACTCCAACAGCTGCCATTGGGGGGTGACAAAACGCCAACACTTTTCTGGCCTCCAGGCCCCATCCTGCGGTACGAACACCCTCAAGAGCGCCTGACAATCTCGATTTCCCGTGGCGTTCCCATTGGCGCACGCCTTGTTCAAGGCGACTCGGCAGTGATGCTCGGGAACCGCAGCGGTAAAATTCTGCAACAGGTTGTGAGCTGCCATCAGGAGCATCGGGAAGCACAACAGGGCCACGTTGAGCCCTTGAAAGCGTCCCATGCCCCCTACTTGATCCAGGAGTTCGGCGAACGCCATGGCGGGCTTTGGTGGTGCGTGGCACGTCGTAGAGGTGCCGAGCTCGGGGGAAATGCCGCACCGATGATGGAGGAGGGACTCTGTTGAAAGCCAAAGTTGGCTTTACCGATGGGGAGATGCCCGTCTTAGCTACTTTGCAGGACTGGAACGAAGACAGAGCGAAGAGAGGACGTGGCGGAGGTTACGCAATGCCAACTGGACTCCTGGCATGCCCATGTGCTCCAGCATTGAAATGCGAACCAGGTCACGGGAGAAAACTCCTCATGGGTCCTGCTGATGGGCAAACAGGATTCAGCAGCTGCCCACTGTGCGTTGTACTTTTGTCATCCTGGGGTGTGTTTTGATTTCACTCCCAATTCTTTCCTGCACCTTTTTAGGAACGAAACGGGGGCAGCTGAGGTGCAGGCATTTGCGTCGTGAGGTTAACTTTGTGGTGGTTTTTTAGGATTGTTTTTGATCAGGGTCAGCTCCCTGCCGAATTAAGCTAGCTTAGCTGCTTTTCTTGGGTTGGGAGGGATGAAAAGAAGGAGAACCAGGAGTTATTTCTTGGGAATGTAGGTAAGATAGCAACGGCGGGGTCAGTCCGGGCCAAGTCGAAGAAAATAAGAATTTTTCTTCTTCTTCTTCTAAGTCGTTGGCATTCAGGGCTCAGAGCCAGCTGCCCAAGAAAGCAAATACACATATTTCTCTCCTTAGGCCCGACATTTCCATTGTTCAGCAAATTCGATGAGTTTTGTCCCATTTTGGCCACAAGTTGTTAAGCAAAATGCAGCTGTTGTTAAGTGAACGATGCGGCCATTAAGCAAATGCAGTGGAGAAGTTTGTGGGTTGTGTTGTAGAAAAACTAACTCTTGACTTCTTCTGGGAAGCAAGCCCTGCCATTAAGCTAGAACATGGCTTATGGGTTGGGCTGAATGTGTTAGGAGAACTCAGTCAATATGGGTTTGCTAGGGATGTAGTCTGGCTTTATTGAATTGTGGGAATCCTCTGTTTGAGGTCTTGGAAAGGCTGAGGATTCAAAAGCGATTGGACTAGATGACCTACAAGGTCCCTTCCAACTCTGCTAATCTGTAATAGGTCCAGAAAGATTCTCCAAACGGAATCTTTGAGGAAAAACAATTGGATTTGGCTAGGAATCAGAAGACTCTGAGTTTTAGTCTCACCTTAGGTATGAAATCCGGCTGGGTGACTTTAGACCAATCACCAGGTGACTGTGAGTTCTAGTCCTACCTCAGGCATGAAAGCCAGCTGGGTGACTTTAGACCAATCACCAGATGACTGTGAGTTCTAGTCCTAACTTAGGCATGAAAGCTAGCTGGGTGATTCTGGGCAAATCACCAGGAGACAGTGAGTTCTAGTCCTGACTGAGGCACAAAAGCCAACTGGATGACTTTTGGCCAATCACTCAATCCAGTCCATGCACATTGCGGGAAAATAGGAAGAGGAAGGAATATTATGTATGTTCATCTCCTTGAGTTATTTACAAAAATGATATAGGTAGGATATGAATGAATGAATGAATGAATGAATGAATGAATGAATGAATGAATGAAGTTTGATATAAACCACTTTGGGGCAGGCTTTGTTTTAAAAGCCCGATCAATTTGAACCTAAGACAATGACAGCCAGTTCAGCCATTCAGTTCCATGCAAAAATGCCACCTTCTGAATCAAAACAACGATTGCAATTGAGCTGACAATTAGAAGTGGCACAGGGGGGCTGATCTCTCCCTCCCCCCATTAAAATGGCTTAACAAGGTCTTGGCAAGCTTAGTTTAACAGAGATTAGAATCAACATTTCCCAAACTATAATTCGCTGTTATATAACTCTCTTGTTTGGGCAGTGAGAGCCAATACTCAGTCTGTGGCCGCCCCAGTTAAAAAGAAAAATCTTTAAAAAAATAATAATAATCTCCCTTGTAACTTGGAATTGTTAAATCGGCTGTTCCTGGAATCGCCACTCACAACAGCAAAGGCAAGGGCAGAACCGCAGATCTGGGAGAGACCTTTGGAGGTCTTCTAGTCCAACCCCTCACTCGAGCAAGGGACTTTATACCATCCTGGTCAAATGGTTGTCCAGTATACTTCTGAAAACCTCCAGTGTTGAAGCACCCACAGTGCCTGGAGGCAAACTGTCCCATGAAGAATTGTTGGAACGTGAACGATGTCCATGAATGATGAATTGTTCTGTCAGGAAATGTCTCCTTAATTCTAGGTTGGCTCTCTCTTGGACAAGTTTCCATCCATTATTTCTCAGGGGCTTTAGAGAGTAAGTCTTACTTCGACAGCCCCTTAGATATTGGAACACTGCTATCATGTCCCCCCTTGCTTCTCCCCTGGATTAGTTTCCATCCATTCTCCTTTCAGGTGCTTTGGAGAATAGACTGACCCCCCCTCTTCTTTGGGGTGGCAGCCCCTCAAATATTGGCAGACTGCTATCATGTCATCCCTAGTCCTTCTTTTCTCTGGACTAGACGTATCAAATTCCTGCAACCATCCCTGATATATTTTAGCCTCCTAATCCTCTTTGTTGCTCATCTCTGCATTTTTTCTAGTGTCTCAACATCTTTTTTTATATTGTGGCGACCCAAACTAGATGCAGTATTCAAAGTGTGGCTGTACTAAGGCTTTGTAAAGCGATATTAAGATCCCATTCACGTGATCTTGATTCTGTCCCTCTGTTTATGCAGCAACCTAGGATTGCACTGGCTTTTTTGGCTGCGGCTGCATACTGTTGGCTCATATCAAGATCCCCCTCACAGTTACAAACTATTAAGCTCATTGGTTGGTTCTCTCTTTAATGATCTTCCACCCATTACTTCTTATCCTGCCGTCCCATGCTATGAAAAACAGGTCAACCCCTTCTTCTCTGAGACGGCCCCTCAAATATTAGAAGACTGCTATCATATCTAGTTTTTCTTTTCATTAACTAGACATACCCAATTCTTGCAACTATTCTTCATATGTTTTAGCCTCCAGTCCCCTAATCATCTTTGTTGCTGCCATGCCCCTGTCAGAATCTGGACTGGAGGAGGAAGATGAACAGCTGACAGGGAGTGGGAGTGTGGTTCCGTTGGCTGTGGAGGAAACTGGGGAAGGGCAAAGTCTGGCTGGGAAGAGCAGGGAGAAGGTAGAACAAGGGAGAGGGAATTCAGAGGAAGACCCAGGCCCACCCTCCTCTTCATCCTAGGGCACGCAGGGAGGAACGGAGAAGGGAGCAATGTGGGTTGCGTGGCTTACAGGGGAAGAAAGGGCCCTGATTCCCTTCATTAGCCACATCTGGGAAGGGAGCTTAAAAGAGATGCATGCCGAGTGTGGTAGCTGCTGGGAGCAAACTGAGTTTATCTTGTGTTGACTTTAGTTATCTGTGTTCCTGGAATCTTCCCAACCGGGTTCATGTCTGGAATTCCTTCTCCTGCCTTGCTGGACCAATTACCTCATTTGCCTTGATTGGACTTATAGTTCCAGTTTTTGTTGACCATGTTTTGGACTTGATTTTCTACAGCCAAAGGCTGTTCCTGGGAGAGTTTTTCTCCAGCCCAGAAGGTAACCAGGACATTGGGGGCAAAGTTGGGGCTAATAAAGGGACTCCTACTGATTATCTGACTCTGTGGCCTTTGTGCCACACCCCTTTGGGTCATCACAGTTGCCCTTCACTGCACTCTTTCTAGAGTCTCAACATATTTTTTACACCATGGCATCCAAAACAAACCAAACAAACAATATCTGGGACCATTTCAAACAGAAGAGGAGAGGCTCAGTTTTTAGCAAAGAATGTGAGAACATCTGGAGTCTTGTACACGTTGAGGATTAGTAAATTTATTAAGGCATCCTGTGCCTGAAATGTCAGTCAATGTTCACAAATACAGACACACAAAATTGTAAACATGGTGCCCGTTGACAGAATATAAGTGCCAAAACAAACCCAAAACCCAGTACAGACTATTGCTTTCCTATATATGCAAAATTCAAAAGCAGAATATAAGTGCGAACTATAAAATAAAATACAGGCTGCGGTTGTTCTGTATATGGAAAGTTCAAAAGTAGGTATCACAAATGCTGGGCCCATTGTTGGCAGGTTCCCTAACTGTGTTTTTGCTGTTCTTTTTTTTTAAATAGACAATGTTTATTATGCTTTTAAAGAGAAGGTTAGCGATTACAAAAGGATATAAAATAAGGAAGAAAAATAGAAAAGAAAGAAAGAGGAAAAGACAAAAGTGTGAAAAGGGGGAAAAAAGGGAAACGAAAAATAGAAAAGAAAAAAGAGAGAGAGAAACCTGAGAGTGCAAGAAAGAAAAACAGAAAAAAAAATCAAAAAGAAAACTGAAACTGCAAAAAAAGGAAAAACAGTAAAAACTACACAGAGAAGAAAGAACTCGAGGAAACTGAAATCGTAAAAAAGGAAGAGAAAAATAGAAGATAAATTAAAAAAGTTATAAATATTCTTCACAGCAGTTCCAATGTTCTCCGTAGCAGTTATAAATACAGTTATAAATGGACCTCTCTAAAGTCACGTCTTGATTTTCTTCTTTCTATAATCTATCCTATCTAATCATCAAAGCCCATAAATCACACATTCATTTATTTTTTCCATTTTTACACAACCCCCCCCCCCACAAAATCCTCCCTAAGAGGTTTCCAGTCATCAATTGTGCATTGTTGATCTAACCCATGCCTTGTTTTTAGGCCAACCCAGTTGATTGGATTCACACAAACCCTGGACCAGGTCAGTTAAAAAACGACCCATCTCCTTCAATGCTCGAAGTGCTAGTTGAACAAACCTTGTTCATCTGCTTCAATTTGGAGATTAACCTGTCCCGTTTGGTCCTTTTACGATTCACTGGATTGTGTGAATCCGTAACCGAGTGTACTCCGTGAACTCAGCCGTTTTGTAATGCTGGCTGGGACACACGGAAAGAGTGAGGGAGGAAGTGACTCTCTTTGTAATAGAAGCGACGTAAACTTGACCAGCAAAATTTGCTCGCCTGGGACAACAACTAGGTTTACATATTATCCTCTTGGATGCGTGTGAACCTGATCCTTGCTGTGCCACAAACCAAGTTATATCATCGGTGAAGTCATATCGCAGCACGTCTGCCCGATTGCTGCATCTGCAGAATCTTCAAATTTTCACCTTTTTATAAAAAAATATATGGATTACAGGTCTCACCTTACAGGCATATAAGACCCGGATATAATTCAAGTCTCGTTTAAATGGAGGGAAAAAAATGATTTAAAAAAAAAAGACTTCCTTTATAATCAGCATAGCCATAGTTTTCTCCTCCGGTGTGCAAATATTGTGTTTCTAAGCCATGTTTGGACTTTCTACAAGGTCATTCACAAGTTTCACGTCCAACCGATCTCATTCGGAGTTTTTTTTCGGATGAGGTCTCGTTGGCAACCCATTTGAGATGTCCCAGAAAAAGAGGATTTAGTTCTGGTGATAGGGAACAGGATGCTAAGATGACGGTGGAAGGCGAGGAGGCTCTGATATTGGCCCCTTAGCGTCCATCTTTGATGTGCTCAGATTTGTCTGAAGTCAGGAGAACCTTCAGTTGAAGTTCGTCTTCTTCATCAGGCTTTGATCTTGAGAAGAAAAGGTTGGAGAGAAATAATTTGTAGAAGGAGAAACCGTCAAAGACGACAGGAGCTAACGCAACGTTCCTCAACCTAGATGATCTACAAGGTCCCTTCCAACTCTGTTCATCTATGTCAAGGGTTCTTCAAACTTGGCAAGTTTAAGACTTGTGGACTTCCAACTCCCAGAATTCCTGAGCTAACATGACTGGAGGAGGAGGAATTCTGGGAGTTCAAGTCCATAAAGCTTAAAGCTGTCAAGTTTGAAGACCCCTGAATGTTATCTAATTCTAACCTTTCCCACTTGAAAATGTGTGGGCTTCAACTCCCAGAATTCCCCCAGCCTGCTATGCGATGTGATGCGATGCTATGCTGGCTCGGAAATTCTGGGAGCTGAAGTCCACACATCTTCAAGTGGCTAAGGTGGAAAAACTCACTATCTTCAACTAGGAAGCAGCTAGGCTGAAGCTTACATTGAAAATCACTGACCGCCTTTGGCTACTGAATTAGATCAATGATATCTCCCTGTTATGGGGCTGAGGACCAATACATCTGGATTGGAGAACACACATCTGGATGGAGAAGATTCCTTAGGTCCCTATTCACCTGCTAGATGTTTCGAGGAAGCCAAACAGGCCCGCCACAAATACAGTAATTCTGTACTAATGTTCCCAGAAATAGATTTAGAGATAGAGGAGCGAAGTAAGGGAAGGAAGGAAGGAAGGAGGGAAGAAATTAAGGGGGGGAAGGAGGAAGGAAGGAAGGAAGGAGAGATTGGGAGGGAGGGAGGACTAAGGAAAGGAAGGAATGGGAGGGAGGAAGAGTTAAGGGAAGGAAGGAAGGAAGGAAGGAAGGAGAGAATGGGAAAGAGGAAGGACTAAGGGAGGGAAGGAAGGAAGGAGAGAATCAGGGAGAGAGGGAAGGACTCTAGGCAGGGATGGTTCACCAATTCCACAGATGTTTTGCTGCTTGAGGGCCCCCCCCCTCCAAAATTCAACACCCCAACGGTTAAAAACCGGCGGCCTTAACATTTTGCAACAGGGAAGACCTGAAAACTCTGGTGTAGATCACAGTGTCCCCTTTCTCTGGTTTCAAAAACAAGGAGAACCTCTCATATCAGCCCCTAAAAAAACATTTTCCATCTCTTTTCCGAGATGGAAAAAGAACCCCCCCACCCCTGCACAGCCTCCATCCCTGATGTGACCACCACCCATTTCCTCTCTCCCCCAAAGGCACCCCCTCCCTACCTGGGGAGCCCCAACCCCTTTCTTTCCCCTACTCCCCCCCAGTTGGAGAAGCGTGTTCGGGACCCACCGTCTTTCAACTTGTTCGATCGTCTCGGGCAACGGCGCGTTCCGTGTCTCTGGGAGGAAGCAGGTGAGGATGCCAGACAGGATGGGGGCCGCGCCGTAGATGATCAGGGGCAGCGGTGGGAAAAAGTCCCCGCTCATCCTCACCAAGGGGGCTGCCATGCTCCCGATCCGAGCCATGGTTCCCCCCAGACCCATTCCAGATTGCCTGTTAAGGAGAAAGGATGCATTAATGGCAATAGCACTTAGACTTCTATACCGCTTCATTGTGCTTTCCATCTCTCTCTAAGCGGTTTACAGAGTCAGTGTAGGTAGGTAGGTAGGTAGGAAGGAAGGAAGGAAGGAAGGAAGGAAGGAAGGAAGGAAGGAAGGAAGGAAGAAAGATAGGGCAATAGCAATAGCACTTAGACTTATATACCGCTTCATTGTGCTTTCCATCCCTCTCTAAGTGGTTTACAGAGTCAGTATAGGAAGGAAGGAAGGAAGGAAGGAAGGAAGGAAGGAAGGAAGGAAGGAAGGAAGGAAGGAAGGAAGGAAGGAAGGAAGGAAGAAAGACAGGGCAATAGCAATAGCACTTACTTATATGCTGCTTCATTGTGCTTTCCATCCTCTCTAAGTGGTTTACAGAGTCAGTATAGGAAGGAAGGAAGGAAGGAAGGAAGGAAGGAAGGAAGGAAGGAAGGAAGGAAGGAAGGAAGGAAGGAAGGAAGGAAGGAAGGAAGGAAGGAAGGAAGATAGGGCAATAGCAATAGCACTTAGACTTATATACTGCTTCATTGTGCTTTCCATCTCTCTCTAAGCAGTTTACAGAGTCAGTGTATGAAGGAAGGAAGGAAGGAAGGAAGGAAGGAAGGAAGGAAGGAAGGAAGGAAGGAAGGAAGGAAGGAAGGAAGGAAGGAAGGAGGGAAGACAGGGCAATAGCAATAGCACTTAGACTTATATACCGCTTCATTGTGCTTTCCACCCCTCTCTAAACGGTTTACAGAGTCAGCCTATTGCCCCCAACAATCTGGGTCCTCATTTTAACCACCTCGGAAGGACGGAAGGCTGAGTCAAACCTTGAGTTAACCTTTGTTCCCCCTTTGAATCAGGGTTAACTTGCTCTTTCCAGCCCCTTTGGGGGGAATCAGGTGCAGCCAGCTCAAAAGAGTGGCCCATCAAAGCTTGCATCCTGCTTTTTGGTCCTTGAAGGCCATCTAGTCCAACCCACCTGCTCAAACAGGAGATTTCAGACAAATGGTTATCCAATCTCTTCTTAAAAAACCTCCAGTGTTGGAGAACCCACAACTTCTGGGGGCAAGCAGTTCCACGGGTTAATCATTCCCACCGTCAGGAAATTCCTCCTTAGTTCCAGGTTGCCTTCTCTCCTTGATATATTCCCATCGCTTGTTTCTTGTCCTGCCTCCTGGGGCTTTGGAAAAAAAGGTTGATGCCGCTGGCTTTACTCACCTGATTATGGTTGGGAAAAGCTCTCCAGAAAAGATGTAGGCACAATTGAAAGAAGCAGCCAAAGATCCCTTGCCAACCACGGCAAAAATCATCCTCAGGGTGCTCAAATCTAAGGAGACAAGAAACTCACAATCAGGCACAGAATTTCTACTTGGGTTTCAGGAAAGAACGATATTTTTTTTTTTTTTTTTGCACGAGAAGAAAGTGAGCTGGTGGGAAAGTGCTTTTTCGAAAATCCCACTAAGTCTACCTCAAAAATGAGAAAATTGGCTTTGGAAATTGTAAATGCCTTCATTTTGATAGCCTCTAGCTTGGAAAATTAGAATAGAATAGAGCTGGAAGGGACCTTGGGAGGTCTTCTAGCCCAGCCCCCTGCTCAACCTATCTCAGACAATAAGTCCAGTCTCTTCTTAAAAACCTCCAGTGCCCACGATTTCTGGTGGCAAGTTGTTCCACTGGTTAATTGTCCTCACTGTCAGGAAATGTATAATTAATTCCAGGTTGCTTCTCTCCTTGATTAGTTTCCATCCATTGTTTCTTGTCCTGCTTTCAGGTGCTTTGGAGAATAATTTGACCCCCTCTTCTTTGTGGCAGCCCCTCAAATACTAGAATACTGCTCTCATGTCACCCCTAATTTCTTCTTTTCTTCAGACTAGCCAAACCCAAAAATCCTGCAACTATTCTTCCTATGTTTTAGTCTCCATCATCTTAGTTGCTCTTCTCTGAACGTTTTTTTCCAAGGTCTCGACATCTTTTTTGCAGTATGGTAACCAAAATTGGTTGTCAGGTATTCCAAGTGTGGTCTTACTACAGTTTTATAAAGCCATACTAATACTTCACCTGATCTTGATTCTATGCCTCTGTTTGTCAAATTCTTTTGAACAACCTGAATTAAATAAGGCTCCTGCCCTTGACTGGTATTTGAATTATTATTGGTGTTAGAACACAGAACATAGAAATAGAGTTGGAAGGGGACCTTGGAGGTCATCTAGTCCAACCCCCAGTCTCTTCTTAAAAGCCTCCAGCGATGAAGTCCCGACAATTTCTGGAGGCAAGTTGTTCCATTGGCTGATTGCACTCAATGTGAGGAATTTTTCTCCCTTAAAATGGGTTGAAATTAACGCAGGTGGTCCTCGACTTACGACCACAACTGAGCCCAGGATTTATGGCGCAAAGTGAGGCGTTTGGTCCCATGTGGTGACTTTTTTTCTCACCGCGTTTGTTAAAGGGAATATCACTGCAGTTGTGACATTAGTCCCCCGGTTATGAAGCCAGTCTGTTTTACTCCTGGTGGTATCCTTACCTTGCGGCACAAAGATGTTGGCTAAGATGCACACGCCAGCCATGATCAGCGAGAGGGCTTGGGAGAACCGTCGGCCCACGTACATGATGGTGATCACCGAGATGAACTTGGAAGGGATGTCGACGACGCCAAACACCAGCTGGGCCAGGTAGATGTTGAAATTGAAATTCTGCAGGTCCATGGCCAGCCCATAATAAGCGAAGCTGGTGGCAAACCTAGAAGGGGAGGAGAGAATTGGAAAACTTGACACCCTCCCCCTCAAAACAGCCATTATTTTTCTTGGGGGTGGGGGGGGGGAAATCTGGATCCCTTTGTCCCTAGGGATCAGAGGATCATAGAGTGGGGAGGGTTCTCAGAGGTCTTCTAGTCCAACCCTTGCTCAAGGCAGGAGACCTTAAACCATCCCAGTCAAATGGCTTTCCGGTCTACTTTTGAAAACCTCCAGTGATAGAGAATCCAAAACTTCTGGAGGCAAGTTGCTCCACTAATTACCGGTAATTGTTCTCCCTGTCAGGGAATTTCTCCTTAATTCTAGGTTGGATCTCTCCTTGATGAGCTTCCATCCGTTGCTTCTTGCCCTGCCCTCAGGTGCTTTGGGGAATAGGTTGACCCCACTCCCCTGTGGGATGGCCCTTCAAATATTGGAAGAGTGCTATCGTGTCATTCCCAGTACTTCTCTTCATTAAACTAGACATCTAATTCAATTCCATGCTTATCTAAGGAAGGTAATTCAACCCTTTGCTAAGCAGGAGATCCGATACCGTTTTGGATAAATGGCAGTCCAGTCTCTTCTTGAAAGCCTCCAGGGATGAAGCTCCCACAACTTCCAAAGGGAACTTCTGTTCCATGGGTTGATTGTTCTCCCTGTTCGGAAATTCCTCCTCATTTCCAGGCTGAATCTCTCCTTGATCAGTTTCCATCCATTCTTCCTTGTCTGGCCTTCGGGGGCTTTAGAAAATAGCTTGACCCCCTTCCTCCTCTCTGGGGCAGCCCCTCAAATATTGGAAGATGCTCTCCTGTCTCCCCTGGTCCTTCTCTTCCCTAGACTAGCCAGGCCCAGTTCCTGCAACCGTTCTTCATAATGTTTTAGTCCCCTAATCATCTTAGTCGTTCTTCTCTGCACTCTTTCTAGAGCCTTAACATATTTTTTATAGTGTGGTGACCAAAACTGGATGCAGTATTCTGGGGCAGCCCCTCAAATATTGGAACACTGCCATCATGTCTCCACTGGTCTTTCTCTTTATTAAATAAACTAGACATATACCCAATTCCAGCAATCCATTCTGTGTATGTTTTAGTCTCCAGTCCTCTAATCATCTTCGTGGTTGTTCCAAACGTGCTTCTCCAACTTGGACTTTGGAAAAACCAAGTCCAGGTTGCCTTTTGAAAAAAAAAAGCTTCTTTGGGATCAACCCTGACCTTGGATGACTGAGAATCTCCATGAACATCTTAGTTGTTCTTCTTTTAGGGACTCAGCCTCTTTTGGGGTACCTTGTGACCAGAGCTGGACGGAGGACTTGCAAAGTAGAATAACCTGGTTTGATGGAAAAGAAACCGCCGTTCTGGGAAAAAAAGCAAGGAGCAGGGAAGAAAAAAAACGACTCTTACCAGAAGAAGCTGACGCCAAAGGAAATTTTACGCATGCCTGGCGTGCGCACCAGGTCGGCCATACTGTGTCTGGATTTGATGGGAGAACCCTCTGCCTGCATGCTGCCTCTCAAAACCTGGGGAGGAGGAGGAGGAGAAGAGAAATCAGTGCAAGGCTTTGTCCACTCCCTGAATGAGTAAAGTAAACTGGGGGAAAAAAATTGGGATTCTTGGAATGAGAACTGGCCAATTGCTCGGAAAGAACTGCTAACGTATCATAACGCTTTGTCCTTTGCTTCTAGAAGATTGGGACCTCCGGGTCGGCTGCTGGGGACAGCAGGGCTCAGAGAGCCCCAACTGGACTTCTCAGAAAGACAAGACAAGCAGCAAGGAAAGCTCCTAATAGCCTTCTGGGCGTCCAGCCAAGAGCATTTCACACCTTGTAAAAGTGTTGCAAGCTAGATAAACAATCCACTCAGCACTTGCAAGGGAGAGCCATTGAGAAAATCAGATCACATAAGCTACTAGCCTCCGAGGGGATTAATTCCCCAATAATAAGAATCACATAACTCACCGGAAACTCCAAGTTCCCTCTCACAGTCACTGCTACTAAGCCTGGCTTCACCCAGTCTTTTATTGAAGTATTCAATTAAATACATGAAATAATAAAGTACTTTTGGGTATATATATCTTTTTTTAGATAATTAGGGCAAAGAAGTGATGCCGAGTTGGCCACACCCACCCAGCCAATCATTAGGGCGGAGAGCCCCTTGCTAAAAAATTTGAAGCCCACCCCTGGAAACCTTCCTCCGAGTTGCAAGACAGCTGATAGAATCATAGAATAAGGAGGCTGGAAGTGACCCTGGAGGTCTTTCAGTCCAACCTCATGCCCAATGGAGGGGTCCTTATACCATCCTGGACAGATTTACAGGTCATCCTTGACCACTCAAAGTTTACTACGGCCCTTTAAAAAGGACTGACGACCGTTTTTCACACTTACAACCCTTGCAATGTCTCTCCCTGGTCATGTGATTAAAATTCAGACGCTGGGCAATGGACTCATATTTACGACGGTTGCAGGGTTCGCATGATCCCCTTTTGCGACCTTCTGACAAGCAAATTCAATGGGGAAGGCAGATTCACTTTAAAACTGTGTGACTAACTTCCCACCCGCAGGGATTCACTTAATACCTGTGGCAAGAACGTCATAAAGTGGGGTAAAACTCACTGAGCAACCGTCTCACTTAGCAGCAGAAATATTGGGCTCCCTTGTGGACATAAGTCAAGGACTAGGTGTATTCCTTCATTCATTCATTTATTAAATTTATTTTCCACCTGTCTTACAGCCAAATGAGGCTCTGGCTGGCTTACAGCATTGAAACATCAAAACCTTAACAGATACATATTTCTAAAAACAAATAAAATGAAGATCACGATCCAAATAAAATCATATTTAAAAGATTGGGGAAGGGGAGAACAGGATGCATGGGGGAAGAAGGTGGGATGGCCTCTTTCGGTTTGCCCAGTTTCAAAAGAAATTCCCAGCCTGGAGGCTGTCAGATTTGAGAGTGCAAAAGCTTTGCACACCAGCCCTGGAAAAAGCAGAATCTATCGCTAAGAGCATCCAGAATCCCCTTTTCACATCTCTGCCCTTCTCGATTCTGCATTGTTGGGCCAGCTCCCACTAAAAAATTCATCACACCCCAGCCTTGGAAAATGAGGAATATCCCAGTTTTTATTGCATTTTGCAAAAAAGAAAAAAAAGGGGGGGGAGCGGGGGTGGATTCCAGGTGGAATAACAGGGCCTCGTACCTCCACACTGAGTTTATTCCCTTCTTCCTTCTTCCCGTTAATCCAGGCAGCTTTTTTCAGCCCCTGCGTTGCCTTCTCGTGGTTCCCCGAAATGGCCAGCCACCGGGCGGATTCGACGAAAAACCTGCAAGTCAAGAAGTTAATTTTGCAGCTCTCGGATAGCCCTGAGACCTAGTGGTTAGAGCTGGGCCTCGGAAAAGGGGATGGGAATTTAAGAGTGAAAGGAGGAATCGGATGGAAGGCAGAGAATTGTGTGTGTGTGTGTGTGTGTGTGTGTATACATACACACAGAGCAGGAGGGAGAAAAAGAGAGAAAGAGAGAGAGAGATGTGGACAGTATAATATACAAGATAAAACATTCAATTTAGATAAAAAACCAGAATTAAACCACCATAATATGGAGGTATAGAATTCGCAATGGAATAGATGTTATAATTCAGTATCTACTGAAGCTAACCATCTCATTATTTACTTCTGGCCTGGCTGTGGTGGGATCCTCCGATAAAATAAAATTTAAAAAATTATAAAACAAGAATAGAATAAAGCAGGAAAAAAAACAAAAACCTCCTGCCCATTCCTAAAAATGAAAACTATTCCAGCGAGGAGAAAATAGAAGGCGTTTTTTGACTCTGCCAACCTAATAGATTTAACCGAGTCGGGAGGGATCTTGTAGGTCATCTAGTCCAACCCCCTCCAAAGCAGCATTTCTGACAAATGGCAGCCCAGTCTCTTCTTGAAAGCTTCCAGGGATGAAGCTCCCACAACTTTCAAAGGCAACTTCTGTTCCATTGAATATAGAATACCAGAGTTGGAAGGGGCCTTGTAGGTCATCTAGTCCAACCCCCTCCAAAGCAGGAGACCCTACACCATTTCTGACAGAATGGCAGTCCAGTCTCTTCTTTGAAAGCTTCCAGTGTCACCTACCAGGAGTAGAGGAAGAAGATGAAGAAAGGGAGGGAGACAGCCAGCTGCAGCCAGCGCCAGTCGCGGATGAGATACGCCACGCCAGCCAGGATGAACTGCCCAGTTGTGTAGCTGTAACCATTGGTCGTGCCAACGATGGCCCGGTATTTGCTGGGAATCCACTCCATGCCTATAAAGAAAAAAGACACAACGTAAAATACTGCAGGGTCGTCCTCGGTTTATGACAACATTTCCGTTGCTAAGCGAGACAGTTGCGATGGGAGCTTTGCCTTCATTTTACGAACATCCTTGCCACAGTTGTTAAGTGCAGTCGTTAAGTTAGTCACATGGTTATTAAGTGAACCGGGCTTCCCCATTGACATTGCTCGTCAGACAATCATTTTGGGCTCAATTGTGGCCATACATTGAGGACTACCTGTAATCCTTATATCCAATACTCTTTCTGTGTGTGTGTGTGTGTGTGTGTGTGTGTGTATACTGATGATGGCAGATGAGATTCTGTTTATGTGTAATGTTAATGTCTTAGTTATTTATATCTATGATATTAAAAGCACAACTATAATGATGTGGGAAAATACCCGAACCAAGCTGAATACCATACATATATATGTATACGTATACCTTTACATATAGTTTAGTTTACCTTTATTTTTTTATTGTCCTTGTACCTCGTACAATGAAATCAAACACCAACTTCAGTGTACATCTTGACCATGAAGACAGCCACACATCCTTCACCCTCCACATTGAATTGAAATCCCCTGATATTGCATTCATATTGCACTATACAGTAAAATTTAATAGAGTTACTGTCCTGGGATAGAAGCTGTTTTTCAGCCTATTTGTCCTTGTTTTTATGATTATCCTGTACCGTCTGCCAGGTGGTAATAGTTCAGAAAAAGTGTTCCCAGGATGAGATGGATCTTTGAGGATGTTTTGAGCTTTCTTAAGGCAGCGGGAGCTATGAAGCTCTTCCAAAGAGGGGAGAGGGCAACCCGTGATCCTCTGGGCAATGACATTCACCCTCTGGAGTGCTGTCCTATCTGCCCCTGTGCAATTGGCAAACCCTACAGAGATGCAGTGAGTTAAGATACTCTCTCTGGTGCAGCGGTAGAAGGTCACCAGCAGTTTTCCATTCAGTTGTTGTTTTCTGAGAAGCCTCAGGTAGTATAATCTCTGCTGGGCCCTATTGACCATATACATACACACACACACACTCACACACACACACACACACATATATTCCCGCCCCCAAAAAAAAAATTGAGGAAGGGAAAAAAGGAAAAGCACATTTTGCAGAACAGAGCAAAGGAATTGGGAGCTTTGACCGGTGGGGAAGAGAGAAACGCTGGAGACTCACAGAGAGAAACTGAATTGAGGGAAATGCCGGACATCGCCATGCCACACAGGAAACGGAGGATGCAATAGATGGTGAAGTTGGGCGCAAAGGCCGTGCCAGCTCCGGCCACCCCCATCTGCAGATAGCACCAAACGATCAGGGATTTCCTGCCAAACCTGTAAGAAACAGACATTATAGTCACGTTTCGAACCGGGTATTTTTGCTTTTACAACCTGAGAAACTAGGGAGGGTCTCCTGTGAGCCTCTCGCCCTGCCTGTTATACAGCTGAGGGCTGTGCTGTCTCTTATCTGACAGGGTCTCTTTGCTCCGTCTCCCAAGGTCTTTCCCCCCATATCCTTGCACACACTCTGAACTCTTTCTCTAGATCTAGATTTTCTCCCCACTCCCTTTACAGCCTGAGAAACTAGGGAGGGTCCCATCCAACCTCTTTTTACATCCATTATGCAGCCGAGGGCTATGCTCTCTCTTATCTGCCTTTCTGCCAAGGTCTTCCCCACATACCATACCCACCATCTCCTTGACTGACTGAGAAACTAGGGAGAGTCTGTTCTGAGCCTCTTGTCCTACCAGTTGAGCGTTATACTGCCTCTTATCTGACCATTCCTGGGCAGTATCTCTTTGCTTCCTCTCCCAAGGTGTTCCCCATATATCGTTGCACAGTCTAATAAGGTTGAACTCTTTCCGTAGATCTCGATTCTCCTCCCCATCCCTTTACAGCCTGAGAAACTAGGGAGGGTCCCTTCTGAACCTCTTGCCCTGTCTGTTACATAGCTGAGACCTATGCTCTCTTTTCTGACCATTACTGGACAGGTCTCTTCACTCCAACTCCCAAGGTCTTCTCACATACCATTACACATACTTGCTCACATTCTTGTCCATAGATCTATATTCTCCCCCCCACTTTACAGCCTGAGAAACTAGGGAGGGTCCCTTCTGAACCTCTTTCTGCATCCATTACGCCCGCTGAGGGCTCAGCTGCCTTTTATCTCACCGTTCCCTTGGCAGCATCTCTCTGCCTGTCTCCCGAGGCCTTCCCCACACACCATTACACCCACTCCTAATCCAAAACTCTAACCCCCTACACCACGCTGCCTCTCACTGCTCACCTGTCCGAGAGATTTCCGATTAGGAGCGATCCAATCAAGACGCCAGCCATGTAAAGAGATTGAGCCATTTGTCTCAGGGACCGAGATTCGCACACTAGATTCCACTGGAAAATAGTTTTGGGAAGAGAGAACCAAAACCATTGAGAATTTTTGCAGATCTCAAGTCCCCCCCTGATCATGCATTGTTGGCTGGGGGATTCTGGGAGTTGAAATTTACCCCTCTTAAAGCATGCTGGATGGGGAATTCTGGGAGTAGAAGTCCACCCCACTTAAAGCATGCTGGCTGGGGGATTCTGGGAGCTGACGCCCACCCATCTTAAAGTTGCTAAACACTACTCTAAGATATTTAAACTTTTCTCATCCCTTTCAAACCAAAAAATGGTTTCTTTCTCACCTCACTGACAATCGTGTTGCTGAACAAGCTCCGGTCGTAAGTCCATCCATCTTCACAGGCTTCGGTGTCAAATACCGTCTCGTTGCTAAGAGTCGCATTCGGGTCCAGGAACCGCCACTGCGGGGCCGTGAAACGCCGGCATTGCTCAGGCCGTCGGTTCGCGTCCATCGGGACGGAGATCCTGAGGAACTGATGGGCTCCCAAATTTCCCATGGTACCATTTCCTTGACGAGTGGCGTTGGACGCGATGCGGATTTGGCAGTGATGCTGCGGGATGCCGGCTGTGAAGTTTTGCAGGAGGTTATGACTGGCCAGCATCATCAGTGGGATGGCTAGGAAGGAAACCATCATCCTTTGGAAGCGGCCCATTCCTCCGACATTGTCCAAAATATCAGCAAACGTCATGGCGTCGCAGAGAGATGAGACGGCGGAGTCGGTTTCTGGAAATTGATAATCTTACAGCTGGCAAAGCAGTGGAGAGCTCCCTGGGGCCAGTCAAATCTGCAATTGGGCAACCTCGATTCTGCAGCTTTTCTGCTGTTTCCCCAACCAGTATCCTTTTGGCCCTATGCTTTGGGGTGAGGCCCATCCGGCTTTATATAAAACTTCAGCCGGGCTAGTTAAAATGTTACTGCGAGGGAAATTTCCTCCGCAGCGGTATGGATAGCCAGAGAGGTTACGAATGGAATAAGAAACTAGTGAACTGGAAAATGAACTTAATATTGCGTCATTGGGCAGAGATAAACAAGATGGCAGAGTGACTTGAGAGCCACTGAAAATTGGCTGTATTTTTCCTCAGAGAAACCCCCCCAATGGGGCAGCTTTCTATATCTCCCCTCCACCAAGAAATGTGCCAGATCTTATTTTGCGGAAGAAACAGGCCGATTTCAGCTCCTTGCGGGGAAATCTAGGTGCTTCTGTGGAAAAGTGGCCATGTCATATAGAGCATTAAAAATCTCAATTTTTTTTAATTTCAACTCTTGTAAAATGAGGTTGGACTATTCGTCCATAACCCATGCCCTCCTAGGGTGTATATGTTCTTTTTGGGGGGCAATTTTTGTTAAACATGATTGTTTAAATAAGTGTTTCTCAAACTTGGTAACTTTAAGATAGGTGGACTTCAGCTCCCAAAATTGCACTCATTTTAAAGCATGCTAGCTAGGGGAATTTTATTTATTTATTTATTTATTTATTTATTTATTTATTTATTTATTTATTTATTTGATTTGCCAATTGTTTACAAGATAATAAATATAAGAGTATACATAGTTGTGAATACATGAAATGGGTACATATATGCAAAATAAAAGAATAGGAGAAACAATAGGACAGGGACGGTAGGCACGTTGGTGCGCTTATGCACGCCCTACAGACCTCTTAGGAAAGGGGTGAGGTCAATAGTAGACAGTCTAAGGTTAAAGTTTTTGGGGTTTGGGGAAGAAACTACAGAGTCAGGTAGAGTATTCCAGACATTGACCACTCTATTGCTGAAGTCGTATTTCCTGCAATCAAGTTTGGTGCGGTTTACTTTGAGTTTGTATCTATTGTGTGCTCTTGTGTTGTTATGGTTGAAGCTGAAGTATTCACTGACAGGTAGGACATTGCAATGTATGATTTTATATGCCATGCTTAAGTCAGACCGAAGACGGCGTAATTCAAGGTTTTCTAGTTCTAGAATTTCAAGTCTGGTGGCATAAGGTATTCTACAGCGAGTAGAGGAGGAGAACTCTTCTTGTGAAATATTTCTGGACTTTCTCAATTGTGCTAATATCAGATACGTAATGTGGATTCTGGGAGTTGAAATCCAGACACCTTAAAACATACTGACTGGGGAATTCTGGGTGTTCCCTGACTCTCCTCTGCTCCCCCCCTCCATTTTTTAATCAATTATATTGCCCACCATGTTGGGGAAAAGATGATCTTTTAATTTCAAAAGTTCTTAGTCAATTTCACCGTTAAGGCCTCTGGTTTAATTTTCCACCTTTGTGCAAGCAACACTTCAGAGTATCATCCGTATAAATTGATTTCACTGCAGATTTGAAACCTGGTAGATTTGGCAATTTTTTTCCAGTGAAGTGAAGCAAAGCAAGGTAATAAAACGAGAGACAGGGAGGGAGAAAATAGATGAGAGAGGGAGGGAGAGTGGGGGAAGGAGAGCAAGTGGGGTGGAAGAGAGGGAATAGGCAGGCAGGCAGGCAGATAGATGTGGATGGATGGATGGATAGCTAGATAAGATAGACAGAATATAGATGATGCAGAGAGAGACAGAGATAAGACAGACAGACAGACAGGATAGACAGGATAGACAGAATATAGATGATGCAGAGAGAGACAGAGATAAGACAGACAGACAGACAGGATAGACAGGATAGACAGAATATAGATGATAGAGAGACAGAGTCTGAGATATGATAGGTAGGTAGTTAGATACTTAGGTAGATAGATAGATAGATAGATAGATAGATAGATAGATAGATAGATAGATAGTAGATAGATAGATAGATAGATAGATAGATAGATAGATAGATAGATAGATAGATAGATAGATACAGATAGACAGATAGAATATAGATGATACAGAGAGAGACAGATCAGATAGACAGATAGACAGACAGACAGGATAGACAGAATATAGATGATAGAGAGACAGAGTCTGAGATAAGATAGGTAGGTAGGTAGATAGATATGATAGACAGATAAATATAGATGATACAGAGAGAGACACAGATAAGATAGATAGGCAGGCAGGCAGGATAAACAGAATATAGATGATAGAGAGATAGAGTCCGAGATAAGATAGGTAGGTAGGTAAGAAGATAGATAAATAGATAGATAGATAAGAGATATGATAGACAGATAGAATATAGATGATACAGAGAGAGAGAGAGATAAGATAGATAGGCAGGCAGGCAGGATAGACAGAATATAGATGATAGAGAGACAGAGATAAGATAGGTAGGTAGGTAGATAAATAGATAGATAAGAGAGATGATAGAGGGATGATAGATAAGCTAGATAATAGAGAAGTAGATAAGATAGATGATAGACAGATGATAGATATAAGATGATAGAAGTAGATGAAAGATATAAATATATAAAATAGATGATAGATGAACATAGATGAGAGAGAGAGAGAGAGAACTGAGAACTGAGAAAGAGATCAGTTGTAAATGTGAGGATCTGTTGTCAGTCACTTTTTTCACTGCCGTTGTAACTTTGAACAATTACTAAATGAATGGTTGTAAGTCGAGAGCGACCTATAACGTGGCTAATCATAATTCTGGACTCTTTTCAGAAAACCTAGCTTCCTGGTGGGAAAGCCCTGGCCTGCTATTCTGACCCTGACTGTCGCACACTTCCCTTCCCACCTCAGCCGCCTTTTGGTTTTCTAACTACTGAAACTGCACGACGTTTTTATAGGCCAAGAGCCCGACCAGCCCAGGGCTGTGGTGGGCTGTGGTGTTTCCAGCTCGACTTGCCCTCCAGTTACAAGCCACCATCCATCCTTCATAGGTGAACCCAGCCCCTAACCTGCTCCGGAGGGCACCTGTGAAAATTTGGGTGGGATCCCAAATTGCCCCAGAATTGGTTGATTATTTGCTTTCTCCGGTCATCGCGTGCAAAGGTCCGGTGCCCTTCTTGGTAAGGTGGCACCGCTGGCAACCGACGGTCGGAAAAGCAGAGCAAGAGGCCCAGGGAGCAGCGGTGACCAAGCGCAGTGAGGCGTCACCCAGCTGGCTTCATCTCAACCGGTCAAGGGGAACGAACGGCAGGCTCTGAGGTTCATCGGTTTAGGACAGGGAGGAAAATTAAGAATCAGCCGTTTCTCCTCCAAATTGGAAGACGCCAGGGAGAAAGCAAGAAACGCCAGGGAGAAAGCAAGAAACGCCAGGGAGAAAGCAAGAAACGCCAGGGAGAAAGCAAGAAATGCCAGGGAGAAAGCAAGAAACGCCAGGGAGAAAGCAAGAAACTCATCCAATGTTAAGGTGGGAAACCAGAGTTATGCAGCTAGTCCTTGACTTACGACCAAATATTGAGCCCAATATTTCTGTTGGCAAGCGAGCCAATTATTAAGTGAGTTTTGCCCCATGTGGCTTAACACCTGCCTCGCCACAGTTGTTAAGCACAGTCTCTGCAGTTTTTAAGTTAAGGAACCTGGTAGTTAAGTGAACCGGGCTCCATCAGAAGGTCGCAGAAGGGGATCACGTGACTCCTGGACACTGCAACCGTCATAAATATGAGTCACTTTTTTCCCAGTGCTGGTGTAATTTTGAATGGCCACTAAATGAACCGTCGTGAGTCAAGGACTACCCTGTACGCTCATTTTAAACTTGGTTGCAGAAGGAATCCATTTTCTGGATCTGCACCAGCTAGTTGAACCCTGCCCCCACCTCCCAATTATCTAAAGGTGTTGGACGACACAGCACGACACCCCGTCACTAAGCCAAGTTCAAAATGAACCTCAGTTCAGTGGTGCCAATGCTGCGCCACGCTGTTCCGCTGACCTGGTTAAACGGGTGTGAAAACCCAGGGGTGGCCTGCTAGAAAATTAACCCAGATTGCAGAAATCATTCAAAGCCTATTGTGAATATGTAAATTGAGAGGCGGGGCTTCCATTCTACTTGTTGGCAAGGTGGGATTAAAATTTTTTTTTACTACTGGTTCCGTGAGCGTAGCTTGGTGGGCGTGGCAGGGGAAGGATATACTGCAAAATCCCCATTCCCTCCCTACCCCACTAGCCTGCTTTCCAGCTCCGTTCTCCTGTGCAGGGCAACCAAAGAAGACCCAGCCAATCAGCTGAGACTCGGGAGGCGGAGAATAGATGGGGGCGGGGCCAGTCAGAGGTGGTATTGGCCGGTTCTTCGAACTATTCAAATCTTCCGCTACTGGTTCTCCAGAACTGGTCAGAACCTGCTGAATACCACCTCTGGGTGGGAGGGGCATATTTCCAAAATCTTGGAGAAGACTCTCGTTTCTGCTTGGATTACTAATACCTTTGCTGCAATAGCTCTGTTCAGATAGACCTCGGGTTACAACCATTCATTTAGTAACTGAACTTACAACGGCACTGAAAAAAGTGATTCGTGACCATTTTTCACACTTACAACCGTTACAGCATGAGAGGAATTAGCTGGCATTTTTGAAACCCAATCCCCAATCCTCAGTTTAGCAATTGGCAGAATCCAGAAATGGACCAATCCATTAGAACCAGATTCACAGAGTTGGAAGGGACCTTGTAGGTCATCTAGTCCAACCCCATGGCCAAGCAGAAGACCCTATGCCATTTCTGACAGATGGCAGTCCAGTCTCTTCTTGAAAGCCTCCAGGGATGAAGCTCCCACAACTTCCAAAGGCAACTTCTGTTCCATGGGTTAATTGTTCTCATTGTCAGAAAATTTCTCCTTATTTCTAGGTTGAATCTCTTCTTGACCAGTTTCCATCCATTGTTCCTTGTCTGGCCTTCGGGTGCCTTGGAAAATAGCCTGACCCCCTTCCTCCTCTCTGGGGCAGCCCCTCAAATATTGGAAGATGCTCTCATGTCTCCCCTGGTCCTTCTCTTCCCTAGACTAGCCAGGCCCAGTTCCTGCAACTGTCCATTGTATGTTTTAACCCCAGTCCCTTAATCATCCTGGTTGTTCTTCTCTGCACTTTTTCTAGAGTCTCAATATCTTTTCTATAGTGTGGTGACCAAAACTGGATGCAGGACTCTAGGTGTGGCCTTACTAAGGCTTTATAGAGTGGTATTAGTACCTCCCTTGATCTTGATTATATCCCAATAGTCTGTTTTATCCAGACTAGGTTTATTTGCATTTAACCAGGTTATACAGATTATTATATAGGTTATATAAAGCCTTGGTGGCGCAGTGGTTAGAGTGCAGTAGTGCAAGCTACTTCTGCTGACTGCCGGCTGCCTGCAATTTGGCAGATCGACTCTCATGAGGCTCAAGGTTGACTCAGCCTTCCATCCTTCCGAGGTGGGTAAAATGAGGACCCAGATTGTTGGGGACAAGAGGCTGACTCTGTAAACCGCTTAGTGAGGGCTGGAAAGCATTATAAAGTGATATATAAATCTAAGTGCTATTGCTATTATGGACTGGACGGTTTGTGGATTGATGCAATCAGTTAAAATTTAAATTGGCCCGCTTCATCAAGTTTGCACCCAGCATTTAATTGATCTGATGGAGCATTTTGGGTGAAACCAGAATGGCAGATAGAGAAAATGAAAGTGGATATATCAATAGTTCAATCTCTGGACTTTAATTCATTTTATAGAGAGGAGTTGGGCCCCTGAATGTTTCATCCAGGGTAGATACCTTGAGCTGGGTTTCTAGCAGGACTACCAGATTCTGTAACAGCTTTGTTCCCAAAGCCATCCTTCTGGTAAATTCGCAAGATTCGTTTTTCTCACCGTGTATATGCATACATCCAAACTAGACTGTGTTGTTTCTCTGGGTCAGATATGTGTGTGTATGTGGGTATAAATAATTTTTTGTCATGTTTATGTAGTATATATTGGAGGTGTCGACCCTTTGAGAGCTGTATGCAGTGAAATCTCATTTTAATGTATGCTAATTAGTGTACATTTAAAGTGACAATAGTTATTATTCTATTGTATACTACACTACACTACACTACTCTACTCTACTCTACTCTACTCTACTCTACTCTACTGTAATTCTATTCTGTTCTTATTCCATATTCTGTTCTTATTCCTATTCTATTCTCATTCCATATTCTGTTCTATTCCTAATTCCTATTCCTATTGTATTCTATTCCTGTTCTGTACCGTTCTATTCTACTTTCTCTTCTATATTCTCCTCTACATCTATTCTATTCTATTCTATTCTATTCTATTCTATTCTATTCTATTCTATTCTATTCTATTCTATTCTATTCTATTCTATTCTATTGCATAGAACAGCCTATACTTATGCCCATTGTAATGAAACCTAGGCTGTACCTACATAGTTGCAATAAACAAACAAACTATAATGTGAGTTTTTAGGGGCTAAGTTAGATTGATTTAGGGCAGTGTTGCTCAAACATGGTAATTTTAAGCTGGGTGGACTTCACCTCCCAGAATTCCACAGCCAGCTTGGTTTAATTTTGAGAGTTATACTCCAACACATATAATCTTAAAGAATGCGGGCTGAGGAATTCTGGGAGTTGTAGTCCATCCATCTTAACGTTACCAAGGTTCAGAAACATTGATCCAGTGAAAGCCAAAATGTATTTTTCTGGTGTCTCACTGCTGCCACCTGACGACCATCTTTTATATTATCAGCTCAGGACTTCAACAGGCTTAGATCTAGTTTGGGTGGCACATTAAACTATATAATAGACATGCCAAATTTTGCTTGCACCAATGTATTAGGAGGATGTGGCCATGCTTTGCAAACAAGTGGATTCAACTTTTTTTTAAAAAGAAATCAGACAGAATGAATGTACAGACAGTAGAATATTTTCCAAATAGCTTCTATTTTTTCCCCTGTAAATCCAGAATATTATTGGTCTGCTTCATCTCCGTGCTTGCTTCCACCTCTGCAGCTCAGGAGGGCATATTATTCCAAAGTGTGACACTGTTCTTGTTTTTCACAGATCTTCCTGCAAAGGTAGATCCTGAATACGACGTTTTTTCTCTCCTTAAGGACTGATTTTCTGGCTTTTGGGCTTGGTGGAGAGCAAGAGGCTCTCTGTTTGCTGGAAATCCAGCTTCTGGCTCTTATTCCGTGACCTGTTCAGAGGGAAAAATGCCATTAAGTGTTGGTGGGTTTGCAAAGGGGCTTCACCAGCTCAGATGATGAACAAGCAGTTAGGTCAGCTGTGTTACTGAAACTTAACTGGTTTTGGGTGAGATTTGAAATTTGTATCCTTCACTTTTTAAATTGTTACTATTGTGCCCTGTTGGGTCATTGCTTCAGAGGTAGTTCCTAAACAGAATGAACTAGATGGGCAAAAAAAAAGCAAAAAAAAAAGCAGTGGGAGTAAGAGAGATTTTTGGCTTCCTGCTGGCTTCCCCATTGAATTTCCTCGTGGGAATCTGGCAGAGAATATTGGAAAAATTCCTTCCTTCCTTCCTTCCTTCCTTCCTTCCTTCCTTCCTTCCTTCCTTCCTTCCTTCCTTCCTTTCTCCCTCCCTCCCCTCCCCTTCCCTTCCTCTTTCTTCCTTTCTTTACCTTTCTTTTCCTTTCCTCCCCTTCCTCCTTTCCTTCCTTCCTCCCTTCCCTTCCCCCATCCTTCCTGATCTCCCTCCCCTCCTCCTCCTTTCCTTCTCAGCAGACAGGTAAGTGGCTGCTGTTGAGTAAGAAGAGGAAGCAAGGGATTGCTAAACTGACTGGGAAACTGTCACAGAACAATTAGGATTGCTCTGTGGCAATGCGGCAAGCAGTCATTAGCTCTGAAGCGACCAGAACTTTCCCCAAATTTTCATTCCTTCAAGGCTTATGGGTCCTGGCTTTTGGATGGTTTCTGTAAGTTAACCTATTTGAAATAACCTTGGTTCAAAAACCGTGGCCCTATCATGCCCCAATCAACGGTCATGGCAATGAGAGTTTTAATAGGATATAGATGATTATGATTATGATTATGATTATGATTGTGATTGTGATTGTGATTGTGATTGTGATTGTGATTATGATTATGATTATGATTATTTTAAATCCTTCAATCCGTCAGTTGGCTTTCTTGCTACAGACGAAGAATCAGCATGGAAAGAGAAGGCCTTTTAGGGTCTGGGACCACCGTTTTTCCTCACCTGTTCTCCACCTGCTCTATCGTTTCTGGCAAGGGGATGTTGCGAGTTTCTGGCAAAAAGGTTGCCACAATTCCAGCTATGATGGGAGCTGCACCGTAGATAAGATTGGGCAGGAACGGGACATATTCTCCTGTCATCTTCACCACCGGAGCCACAATGCCTCCCAGGCGAGCCATGGTATTGCCGAGACCCATCCCGGTTTGCCTGCACAGACAGACACCCCCCCCCACACACACACACACAAGCAAAAGGGATTGGTCATGCTGCTTGACCTCATGGAGGTACTTGGCCCAATATAAACCCCCTGTGTTTGTTTTTTTCAACAGCCCCCTCCCCCACAAGCAGCTAACTCGCACCCACTTTTCCTTCCTTTCCTTCCATCGGAGGAGCCCAAATTATCTTTTCACAGTCCCCTGCCCTGCGGTTCCCCCCTGGTTTGCTCTCTCACCGAAGTACCGTCGGATAAAGTTCTCCAGTGTACAAGTAGATGCAGTTGAACGAGGTGCCTAAGCAGCCCTTCCCGAAAACGGCCACGGTCGTCCGAAGGGTTTGCATATCTGGGAGAAATGGAGAGGTACGTGGTGAAGACCGCACTCTCTGGTGGTGTTGGTGGTGTTGGACTAGATGACCTCCAAGGTCCCTCCCGACCCTGTAATCCTGTTAATTAATCAGGGGGGTGGCTTACCTTCAGGAAATTGTGGGTGCTCCATCGCTGGAAGTCTTCAAGAAGACCCTGGGCAGCCATTTGTCCAGAATGGTAGAGGGGTTAGAGGTTGGACTAGATGACCTCCGAGGTCTCATCCAACCCTGTTATCATATGTTGTATAGTGGGGGAATAACATTCCCGATTTTGATAGAGTTGACAAGCTATCTCCAGAACGTTGCTGGAACCACAGCCTAGTTTAAGTAACGGGATCCAATTGCCGTCACCGACGCAGAGACGCTGTCTGTGGTTCTGAATCAACTCGATCCATCCAATCCAGTTTCCAGATGGAAGACTTGGTCCTGTTATTTGCTATCATTTGTATGCCCCTTTAATCTAAAGGATCCTCTCTAAAGTATTCTTTTTCAAACTGGGCATCTTTATGAAGAATGGACTTCAACTCCCAGAATCCCTCAGCCAGCAGGCTTGAAGATAGTTGGACTTCATCTCCCAGAGTTCCCCAGCCAGAATAATTTAAGATGGGTGGACTTCAACTTCCAGTGTGCAGGCTGGGGAATTCTGGGAGTTGAAGTCCACCCCCTGCCGTCCCCAAAACTTCTAAAGCTGAAACCTAAAGCAGATAACAGATAATCAGAGTTGGAAGGGACCTTGTAGGTCATCTAGTCCAACCCCCCCCACCCACCCAAGTGGGAGACCCTACACCATTTCTGACAAATGGCAGCCCAATCTCTTCTTGAAAGTCTGAAATGATTACTCTCCCACAGCTGTTCCGTGGGTTGATTGTTCTCCCTGTCAGAAAGTTTCTCCTTATTTCCAAGTTGAATCTCTCCTTGATCAGTTCCCATCCATCGTTCCTTGTCTGGCCTTTGGGTGCCTTGGAAAATAGCTTGACCCCCTTCCTCCTCTCTGGGGCAGCCCCTCAAATATTGGAAGGCTGCTCTCCTGTCTCCCGTGGTCCTTCCCTTCCCTAGACTAGCCAAGCCCAGTTCCTGCAACCGTTCTTCCTACGTTTCAGCCTCCAGTCTCCTCATCATCCTGGTTGCTCTTCTCTGCACTCTTTCTAGCTTTCTCTCATGGGGAAGAAAACCAGAAACCTTGTAGAAGCTTCCCCACAACCTTTGAGTTCCAGTATTGCGCTACTCCAGACCCAAAGTCTTTCTCACCTTGAGGGATGAAGATGTTGGCCAAGATGCTTAAGCCAGCCAGGATGAGAGTAACGGCTTGGGTGAACCGGCGGCCGATGTAGCTGATTGTGAAGACGGAAAGAAACTTCGCCGGGAAGTCAACAGCTCCAAAAAAGAGTTGGATCAGGTAGATGTTGCCCCCGAAATTCTGCAAGTCCATCACCAGCCCATAATAAGCAAAACTGGTGGAGAACCTTGGGAAGGGGACCAAAGGAGAAAATAAACGAATAAGTGATAAAACGATAAAATATGAATAGAATAGAATAGAACATATAAAGTAATGAAATAAATAAAACAACAAATACAGTAAAACAAAACAGAATAGAATAATAAAATGAAATGATAAAATGTGAAAACTGAAATAAACTAACATAAAAATAATAAATAAAATAAAACTAATAAATCAAAATAAAATAGAACGATAAAACGAAATAATAAAATGCAATGAATAAAATAAAATGTAAGATAAAGCATAAAATGAAATAATAACACAGAATAGAACAGAACATATAAAATCATGAAATAAATAAAATAAATACATTAAAACATAGAATAGAATAATAAAGTGAAATGATAAAATATGAAAACTGAAATAAACTGACATAAAAATAATAAATAAAATAAAACTAATAAAATAACATAGATACGTTAAAATAAAATAGAACGCTAAGATAAATAATAAAATAAAATATAATGAATAAAATGTAAAATATAAAACATAAAATGAAATAATAAAATTAATAAAGTAACAAATAAATTGAAATAAAATAGAACAATAAAAAATAAAATAAAACTAATAAAATAAAATAGAATGATAAAATAAAATAATAAAATATGAATAAAATAAAATGTAAAGTAAGAAATGAAATATAAAATGAAATAATAAAAAATAAAATGAAACTAATAAAATAAAATAATAAAGTAAAATGTAAAATGAGAAATAAAATATAAAATGAAATAATAAAAATAAAATAAAATAAAATAAGATATGAATAAAATAAAATGTAAAATGAGAAATAAAATATAAAATGAAAAAAAACTAATAAAATAATAAGATATGAATAAAATAAAATGTAAAATAAGAAATAAAATATAAAATGAAATAATAAAAATAATAAAATAAAATGTGAAATAAAATAAAATAATAAAATAATAAAATAAAATAAAATAAATAAAATAAAATAAAATAAAAAAATAAAATAAAAAATAAAATAAAATAAAATAAAATAAAATAAAATAAAATAAAATAAAAAAATAAAATAAAATAATAAATAAAATAAAATAAAATAAAATAAAATAAAATAAAATAAAATAAAATAAAATAAAATAAAATAAAATAAAATAAATAAAATAAAATAATAAAATAAAATAAAATAAAATAAAATAAAATAAAATAAAATAAAATAAAATAAAATAAAATAAAATAAAATAAATAAAATAAAATAAAATAAAATAAAATAAAATAAAATAAAAAATAAAATAATAAAATAAAATAATAAAATAAAATAAAATAAAATAAAATAAAATAAAATAAAATAAAAACATTAAATTAAATTTTAAATGAAATGAAACTTAAGTTAAAAGCCAGTCCAAGCAGAGTGGACGGAGAGAGTTTTTCTTTCCAGAGTTTTTCACCAGACAAAGCAGACGCAGAGAGAAATGCGGCGCATGGTCGGCGTCCGGACCAGGTCGAGCAGCGAAGTCTTGGAGGTCATGGAGGCCAATTCCTCCTTCATCTTGGATCTGAGGAACTGGAGAGTGGGGGACACATTGCAAGGACTGCTTGAGTTTTTCAATCTGGGAGCTTTTTAATGGTGTGCAAAGGCAAGCCTGGTCCGAGCCACAAGCAGTCCTCGACTTATGAGACTTCACTTTAGCGACTGTTCAAAGTTACAATGGACATTCCCCCCCCTCCCCAAAATGACCTACCACTCAGCTTTGAAGCTTGGATATTGCCCCCAGGCCCTTGGGGGTCACGTGACCACATTTTGGCCCCTCAACAATCGGCTGGGATTTATGGCCATTTGCAACACTTTGCACTCAAATGACTGTGACTTATGGCCGTTTTTTGGCTTTTCTGGAAAAAAAAAACTGGCCCAGAGAAAACAATGGATTCACTTAACAATTGCCAGTTTCGCTTAATGACTATCTGGAAAAAGGTTGTAAAATTGGATCTAGTCGGGCGGTGAGCTGCTTTACAAAAAGTCACAACTTATGACCGTAATTGCCAGCCTCGATTGCAGTCATAACTCGAAGACTGCCTGTATTGTAAAACCCCACGTACAGCTAGCCTTCCACTTACGACCATTTCATGACGGTCTGAAATCACTTGCGGCTGATTCTCGTACTTACGACCATGGCAAGACACCCCAAAAGTCGTATGATCAAAACGAGGCACAATTATGCATATAAACAGAAATAATCTTGACATCTTTTGGGTCTTCACCTCCACATTTAGCTTTCCAGCAGCTTCCTCTTTCCTGTTCATTTTGGCCGCCTTCTTCAGCTCCGTCACGGCCCGTTCGAGCTTCCCGGCTGTTATCAGCCAGCGAGCCGATTCAGAAAGCCACCTGTGGGTGGATGAAGGATGGAGAAAAGGAAAAGACACCACAAGGAGAGCCACGCCGAGGCTTATCAACTATTCCCCAGTTAATGCTATGGCTTCCAGCTCGGCAAAAGAGCTGGTCGTTGAAAATATGTCATTGTGCCTTTGGTTTTCTCACTGAGGACTAGTGCATTGCCATGGGTCTTAACGAAGGCTAAAATTGGGGACAGGATATGGGAAAGACGGCTGTCTCCCGGTTCCCTTAATTTACCCCCCCATGTCCTATTTACCAAGAATAACAGAAGAACAGGAAATAAGGCAGAGAGACCACCAGCTGTAAGTGGTGCCAATCTCGGAAAGTATATGCCAGGCCGGCCAGGATAAGCTGCCCAGTGGTGTACGCACAGCCATTGATGGTCCCCAGCACTGGCCGTGTCTTGGTGGGCGTCCACTCCACACCTGTTGGGAAGAACAGAACCAGCATTCGAAGGCTATCAAGCTTGCCCAGGTGAAGGGGGAAAAAAACAACAACTCAGATTGGCAAGTAGAAACCATTAGGGCTGCCAAGGGGTAAATTTAACAAGAAAGCAAACCACGCTCCAGAAATAACAGAGTAACGGTGACTTGAAGGCCTACTCTCTATGGAGATCCTCTGTCACGGTTGTCCCAAAGCAGTGGTGGTATTTTACCGGTTCATCCCGGTTTGGCCGAGCCGGTAGCGGCGATGAGCAGCGGAGAATGAACCCGTTTTCTCCGCCGTTCTCTGCTGTTGGGCCCACCTGCCCGCCTGGGCTCCCATATTCCCCTTTATCCTCTGTGCCGCGCGGCAGCTGCCGAAGCAACCGGGAGAGTGCAGGCTTGCAGGGGGTGAGTTGGAACGCCTCTGCGCCTGCACAAAGCGTACATTTGGCGCACGCACGCCAAGTAGGTGCACATGCGCAAAGCACGCCCACCAAGCCATGCCCACCGAACCGGTGGTAAAACTTTCTTGAATCCCACCACGGTCCCAAAGGTGTTTTTTTTTTTCAAGAGGCAACTGGACGTTCTTGTTTTTTTCTTTGAAGACATTTCGCTTCTTGTCCAAGAAGCTTCTTCAGCTCTGACTGGATGGTGGAGGATGGAAGGATTTATCTTCCTTGCAGACTGCTGGTCATTTGCATCCTTTTTAGAGGATCCTTGAGGCCACTTGGAGGTTTATTTTTGGCCTTAGAATCACCTTAGTGGTGCAAATGGGATCTGGAGACTTCTTGGAACTGTTGACTGTGTTGTACACTGGAGATGGATGATGCCATATCCCTCCCCCTCAGTGGAAAGAGGGCTGTTCAATTTGGACATGGATGGCCTCTTTGACCCCTCTTTCAAACCTGCGGTCCTCTCTGTCCAAAATGGGGACTTAGCTGTCTTCAAAAGAGCGGCCTTTGTCTTTTAAATGCAGATGAAACTCATCCTGATGGGTTTGTTCTCCTATGTTGTGGCCATGCGTTTGTGAAGTGGTTGTTTTGTTTCCCCAATGTACAGATCTGCATGTGGCTCACTGCATTGTATTGCATATACCACGTTGCTCATTTTGTGTCTGGTTGTTTTATCCTTGGGGTGGACACGCTTCTGCCTTTTAGTGTATTCTTGGGTTTGAGGTGGGCACGTGTGTTGTGTTGGCAAAGGTGGCCTCAACGACTCTCTACAAAGGATGCAAAGGACCAGCTGCCTTGCAAGGAGTATAAATCCTTCCGTTCCCCACCATCCAGTCAGAACTGAAGAAGCTTCTCGGAGGAGAAGCGAAACGTCTTCAAAAGAAAAAAAAATAAGAAAGTCCAGTTGCCTCCTGAAAAAAAAAAAGAACCTTTGAAGGCCTACTATTCCTGCCCGTGGAGGTTCCATTTACGGCTCGCAAATCGGTCAACGCTGGGGAAGACAGATCACGTGGCAATGGTTAGGATCCCAGGGACTCACACAGAGAGACGCCGTTGAGCACGATGCCCGAGAAAGCCATCCCGGTGAGAAAGCGGAGGAAGCAGTAAACGCTGAAATTGGGAGAAAACGCCGTCGCTGTGCCGGTTGTGGCCAGCTGCAGGTAACACCACAAGAGGATTGGCTGGCGCCCGAATCTGCAAGGGGGCAGAAAAAGAAGTAAGGTTAGAACAGAGGTGGAGAATGAAGAGAATATTAGGACGAAAGGATGGAGCTGAAATTCTGCCTCATTTTCATCCCGTCGTGCACGAGAACATTGACTTTGCCAGCTTTGGAAGCCATATTGAAAGCAGATGCTCCCACGCTGCCAAATTTTGAGCCTGGGAAAGTGGGAGGGGGGAAATTTCTTGGAGTGTATGTAGTTAGACATAACAACATTCTTTTTCTAATTCAAGGTCATGTTATTTTGTGCATAAAGTGAGGGGAAGTCTCAAGTTGGGATGGGTGGTGTGATGACCCAGGGTGGGATACAAAACAAACACAGTCACAGGAAACAGGCGAAGCCCCTTTTATTTTTTCACTTTGCTTCCAAGCTCCGAATATTCTTGATGGAAGACAAAAATCTCCCACACAAACGATTACAAGAAGAAGGGAAAAAGCAACACAAACCGGGCAAGATAAGGGCTGGAGGACGTCCACAGATAACACACACTGGGAAAGACGCCAAATTCAGAGAGGAACCATAAACTAGAGATATTTCCAAGCTTTGTTTCCAGCACTGGCCCATACGCATGTCCGTCCTCTTATCCAGTTGTCACAGCTGCAGCCCATGAAGAGATCAAGGCCCTCTCCTCCCCAGTAGACCACGTGTCTCCCTTATCCTCTCCTCCCTGCGTGCCCTAGGATGAAGAAGGGATGGGCCTGGGTCCTCCTCTGACTGCCCAGCCGGCCTCTGCCCTTCCCCAGCCTCCTCCCCAGCCTCCGGAGCCACACTTCCACTCCTTTTTGGCTGTTCCTCCTCTCCCTCGGAGTCAGTCTCCACCAGGGGCATGACAGATGGTGATTGGGGCATGGGATGCAATCATGATGGGTGCAGGAGATGGATTTTGTAGTTTTTTACTTATTGCAAGGAAGCCCGGAACTTTCAGATTCGGGATTCCCCAGTTGTGCCAGTTTACTATCCAAAATAAAATGAAATTTTTGAGAAGATGCCTGTCTCGGAGTTATTGGTTGGGGTGGAGGTTTGCTGGAACGCTGACAGACTTCTGAAGTTTGTTAGAACGGGAAAGAGGGAAAAAAAACGTTTCATTCTGATTTAGTAAGGGCACAAATGACCCTTTCTTTGTACAGGCAATCCGCAACGTACAACCACAACCGTACCCAAAATTTCTGTTGTTAAGCGAAACATTTGCCAGGTGAGTTTTGCCCCGTTTTACGACTTCTCTTGCCACGGTTGTTAAACGAACCACTGCGGTTGCACAAGTCGGTCGCCCGGTTGTTAAGTGAATCCGGCTTCCCCGTGGACTTTGCTCGTCAGGAGGTTGCAAAAGGACATCACATGACCTTGGGACACTGCGACCGTCATAAATGCGAATCGGTGGCCAAAACATCCGAATTTTGATCGCACGATCGTAGGGATGCTGAGACGGTCGTAACTGTGAAAAGCGGTCATAAGTCACCTTTTTCAGTGCTGTTGTAACTTTGAACGGTCACTAAATGAACTGTTGTAAGTTGAGGACCACCTGTATACCCCAACCGTCATGCTTCCAATGGGAAACTCAGCGTTCAAACCTCAATTTAAATTGGAAAGAAATTTTCGAGCTTGTTGCAACAAAGCAGAAAAACTTTGAAAAAAACCTCTTTGGCAGCCAGAGGAATTTCAGTGGAAGTTGGAAAGTAATACAGGGGGTCCTCGACTTACAACACTTTAGTGACCGTTCAAAGTCACAACATCCCTGAATAAAGGGACTTATGACCGTTTTCACACTTACGACCCTGATCAAAATTCAGACTCTCGGCAACTGGCATGTACTCATGACAGTTGCGGAGTCCCGAGGTCACACACAATCCCCTTTTGCGACCTTCTGACGAGCAAAATCAGGGCGATTCACTTAACGACCGTGCTACTAACTTAACAACTGCGGAGATTCCCTTAACGGCTGTGGCAAGCCAGGTCGTTAAAATGGTGAATATTTCACTTGACCAATGTCTCGCTTATAGCAACGGAAAAATTTAGGCTCAACTGCGGTCGTTGGTCAAGGACGACCTGTAGTACAAAACGGGCCAGTTTCTGTGAGACGTTTCAGTGATTTATTTCTATTAACCCAGTGTGACCTTTATCCCGTTTACCGAGTTTAGCATTTAGCATTTGGAACCTGGTCTTCTAAATTAGGAGTAAATATTAATAGAAATATTTTACAGAGTCATTCAATAAGACACCACTGTACAGAACTGGGTGGGTCAGAGAGAAGCTAAATTATCCGGTTAATTATCCCCTTAGTGTCTTACAACATTAGTGTAAGACAGAGGTCTCCAAACCTGGCAACATTTAAGAGTTGTGGACTTCAGCTCCCAGAATTCCCCAGGCAGGATGGCCGGCTAGGGAATTCCAGGAGTTGAAGTCCACAAGCCTTAAAGTTGACAAGTTTGGGGACCCCTGGTGTAATACTACTCTATAAGGCCTTGTGTTAAGGCCACACTTGGAATATCGCATCCACTTTTGGTTGCCACAATATAAAAAAGATGTTTTGAGACTCTGCAAAGAGTGCAGACAAGAGCAACCAAGAGGATTAAGGGACCGGAGGCTAAAACATACAAAAGAACGGTTGCAGGAACTGGGTATGTCTCGTCTAATGAAAAGAAGGACATGGGGGGACATGATAGCAGTCTTCCAATATTTGAGGGGCTGCCCCAAAGAAGAGGGAGTCAAGCTATTCTCCAAAGCACCAGAAGGCAAAACAAGAAGCCATGGATGGAAACTAAGCAAGGAGAGAAGAAACCTAGAACTAAGGAGGAATTTCCTGACTGTGAGAAGAATTAACCAGTGGAACGACTTCCCTCCAGAAGTTGTAAATGCTCCAATACTGGAAGCTTTTAAAAAGAGATTGGACAACCATTTGTCTGAAGTGGGATAGGTTTTCCTGCCTAAGCAGAGGGTTGGACTAAAACACCTCCAAGGTCCCTTCCAACTCCGTTATTTTATTCTATTGATTGGTACTTTTATCCTACAAATACTGAGGACAATTAACCAGTAGAACAGCTTGCCACTAGAAGTTGTGGGTGCTCCATCACTGGAGGTTCTCAAAAAGAGACTGGACAATGACTTGTCTGAAATGATCTAGGGTCACCTGCTTAAGCAGGGGGTTGGACTAGATGACCTCCAAAGTCCCTTCCAACTCTGTTATTCTATCCTGTGTCTGCATTGCACCAAGAATATTGGTGCACACTAAATGCATTTGGGAAAGAAAACCCTAGCACTTTGTACATGCCCGGAGGCATTACTCAGTTGCAAAGATATCCAGTTCATTATCCCCTTAGCATCTTACAACATTAATAGCTATTTTTAATTCCTGGATCCACACCACACCAAGAATATTGCTGCATTTTCTTTTTTGCCTTTTTTAAATTAATTTTTTGCATTAATGAATGCCAATTAATTTGGCATTCATTGGTGCAATTAAATGCATCTAACAAAGAAAAGCCCTAACATTCTGCACACACTCAGAGACATTCCTATGTTGCAGAGTTGAGTCGAGCTACAGCAGTTTCCCCCTTTACAACATGTTTAACTTGGGTATCGTCCCTCACCTGTCCGAGAGGCCTCCGAATAAGATCCCGCCAATTAAAACTCCAGCCATGTAAATCGACTGCGCCATTTGCTTTAGTGTCCGGGAGGAACAAACCAGATTCCACTGCCAAAATATTTGGGGTCATGCAGAAGGAAAAAGAGAAAATAAATATACATATATATACATACATACATACATACATACATACATACATACATACATACATACATACATACATACATTTTAAAAACATCTCTTTTGGTGAACAATGTGGTTCCAGGTTTTTACATTTCAATACAAACATGACCTTAGTTACATATTTATCTTTCATGTTCAATTTCATATCATATCATTACATTTCCCATCTTCCTGTAAATTTTCTCAGATATTCTTATATTCATCACACTTATTTTATCCATTTTCAATTCATATCTTAGCTTATTTCATTATTCTTCATGTATTCTCATGTCTTATTTTATAATATTATCTAAAATTCTTATTTTGTTTCAATATTCATTATACTTTTATCAGTCACATTTGCAATTTTATCACATACTTTTATTTCATTGTCCAATAAGTTTCATCTTAATCCTAGTAGTTCAAAAATTACCCCCTTTAATTATCAATTTAAAATATATATTTTAAAGCCATTATTTCCCCACCACCACCAAAAATAGGTTTTTGTCTTCACAGTAGAGATAGGAGGAAAGTCTCATTTCCTAGGAATCGTGCACACACTATGGATCTTTCATCACTCCACGGAGTGTCCCACTCTTAATTTAAAATTAGGGTGCTGTGTTTCTTGCACAGGGTTTGCAAATTTGCAAAGCCACAACCCCCCAAAACAATAAATGCATTTGTGGGCAAGCCCTTATAAAAATTAAAATAAAATCAACCTCCCTGGCCTTAGGGTTGGGCGAGAAATAAATCTATCCCTTTTTTTTAGCAACTTGTTCTAAACTATGGAAGAAGAATCGGTGCACTTACAGTAAGTTAGTAACACAGCAGTTAAGTGAATCAATGAGTTAAGTTAGTAACATGGTTGTACAGTGAATCTGACTTCCTCGTTGGCTTTGCTTATCAGAAGGTCGCAAAAGGGGATCATGTGACCCAGGGACCCTGCAACTGTCATAAGTACATGCCAGTTGCCAAGCGTGTGAATTTTGATTGCGTGTCCGTAGGGATGCTGTAACGGTTATGTGAAAAATGGACATAAGTGCCTGTTGTAACTTTGAACTCAATGAACAGTTGTAAGTCGAGGACTACCTACGGTGTCTGGGGGAGTCTTAGCCTCCTGATTTGAGAACCTGGATGTGCCCAACCTGATCGCCTCTGAATCCAGACAATCTTTGATCTCACCTCTGTCACAATGGTCTGTTGGAAGGTGCTTCGGTTGTACACCCATCCATCTCTACACGGTTCGGTTTCCATCTGGGTTTCGTTCTCTGCGGTGCCGTTCGAATGCCACCACTGCTTCTGGCGGAAACGGTGGCACTCTGCCGGCTTTCGGTTCTCGTCCATGGGGAGGGACACCCCAAGGAGAGCCTCATCTTCGGAAGTCCAGTTCCTGGGAACAGCGTCGCGGCTGGGCGCGCAGTGATGATCCGGCGTCCCCGCGGTAAAATTCTGCAGTATCATATGACAAGCCATCATAAGCACCGGAATGGAGACGAGGGTCACATAGACAATTTGGAAGCGTCCCATGCTGCCAACATGTTCTAAGACCTCTGTGAAGCCCATGATGGGCAGCTGGAAGGACCAAAATTGGAGAAACCTGTGTGAGAAGGTGGAGGGAAAGGATGTAGCACTTGCTGGACCTCTTCCTGGTAGATGTCTATCAAACTTTGCATGAGCACTGTTTTTTTTTAGGAAGGACCTTAAACCATTTTCTCCAAAGGCACTTCAGCTGGTTTCTTCAAGGGACCTTCAACCAGATCTCTAAAGGACCTTTAACCAGTTTCTCCAAAGAATCTTAAACTAGATCTTCAAAGGACCTTCAACCAATTTCTTCAAAAGACTTTCAACCAGTTTCTCCAAAGGATCTTAAACTAGATCTTCAAAGGACCTTCAACCAGTTTCTCCAAAGGATCTTAAACTAGATCTCCAAAAGACTTTTAACCAAAGGACCTTCAGCCAGTTTCTCCTCATCCAGAAAAGCAGGATCTCTTTTCTTAGAAGCCACAAAGATGAAGGATACGGTTTTGGACTCCTCTTCTGGAATCAAGGAATAAATATACCGCCTCCCCTAATCTGGGTGGGACCGGACATTCTCCATCCAGCAAAAACTGTCTTCTTTCTTTCCTAAAAAAAAACACCTCTTTTGGAGGTGGAAAAACCGTGATCTTCCAAGAAATTGAACCAGGACAGAGGCAAGTTCTAGTTGAGCTCCAGGTTAAAGTGTGACAGCACAACAGGGGTGGAAGTGTGAAAAAGGACACAGAGGTAGCAAACTCTTGGTGTGACTTTTCAGCCCACAGAGCAATTTCACGCCATAGAGCAACCTCTTGATCCCACAGCCGGGTGTATCATTCACATGGCACGTGTTAGAGATTAACTGCCCTTGGAGAAGATCCAAGGTCTTTTGGTGGTCATGGAGAACTTGGCCAGCAACGAGGAGGAAGCCGCAGAGATGTCTCCTGGCCACCACGATTGATCTTCAAGATTTTACAAGAAAATGTATGAGGGAAGACACTTCAACAAACGTGTCTTGTTGACCTTCCAACCATCTGGAGATGAAGAACATTTTCATGAGGTCACCCCCATCTCTGGTCTCCACTGTCGTAAAGCAGGGGGTCTCCAAAACTTGGCAACTTTAAGACTCGCGGACTTCTACTCCCAGGATTCCTCTTCCAATTCTCCTTCCTTCCTCCCTTTCTCCCTCCCTCCCCCTTTCCTTTCCCTCCCCATTCCAATTCCTTCCTTCATACCTTCCACCCTCCTTCCCTTCCTCCTTTTCTTCCTCCTTTCCAACCTCCCTCCCTTTTATTTTACCTTATTTTTCACAGTTCTGAACCACCCAGTTCCTTTCCTTTTCCTTCCTTCCTTCCTTCCTTCCTTCCTTCCTTCCTTCCTTCCTTCCTTCCTTTCCATCCTTCCTCTCTCTCTTCCCTCCTTCCTCCCTTTTTCCCTTCCTTCTTTCCTTCCTTCCTTTTCCTCCCTCCTTCCTTCCTTCCTTCTTTCATTCCTCCCTCCATCAATTCCTTCCTTCCTTCCTTCCTTCCTTCCTTCCTCCCTTCCTTCCTTCCTTCCTTCCTTCCTTCCTTCCTTCCTTCCTTCCTTCCTTCCTTCCTTCCTTCTTCCTCCTCCTCCTCACCTCTCCATCTTTCCTCCCTCCCCTTCCCCTTCTCTTTCTTGTCCTTGGAGGGGTGGACTTAACATCTGGTTGTCTTTTGCAAAATGTACAATGGGACTTTGTTCCTCTCTTCTTTCTTTTTGGCTTGAAATAAAATTTCATCGCAACTGTGTTGGTGCACAAGGAAGTGGGGGTAGCCTTCAAGAGCCAGACGTAGCCATCATTCTTGGTCAGATTTTCTCAGAGGTTGGGGCATGTACACCTCACCCTTAACCTGGTTATCAAACACCTCCATGTTTTACCACCCTCCAAACCACCCTCTAATTGGAATTGATGGCTTTATAGTACACTACACGCTGCCCCCTGGCCCACAACGACACTTTTTTTTCCCTGTTCAACACCCCTGATCGCAACCACACCAGCGTGATTTGAACAATGGACTTTATTCCCCTCGTTTTTCCAACCCAGACAAAAGAACAACTTATTAACTTTCCTGCTTGCCAAAAGAGACAGAAAATTTCCGTGAGGACAAATGGCCTTCTTGGTATATCCAAGCCATTGGCTGCCATCTTGAAAATCGCTCCTCCCCTTTGCAGCCTAGAAGCCATGATTGCAAACTAGTAAAAGATGTAGGTTTATTCCGTGGTTGGCATTGCCAGATAGGGCCCATAAAACTGGTGCTGAACAATTAACTATCATTTGCTGTCTGAAAGCATTTGTGTTTTGTGCAAAAGCTAAGCAGCGCTAAACTTGCTTAATTCATGGGTGGGTGACCACGAAGGACCCATCTGAGAAGTTGTTTTAAAAAAAGAAAGAAAGAAAGAAATCCAGGAAGACAATTAGCCAAAGTACCCCCCCCCCCCCCAAAAAAATACCTCCGTAAAATGATCAGAATTTGCTCTCCAGTGCAAACTTCAAAATTGCAAAAAAAATAAACCACTTTATTACAAGCAGGTAAACAAGATCAGGAAAAACTTCTACATCCGTGATTTGAGAAAATCCCAGTTAGAAGAAGAAGAAGAAGAAGAAGAAGAAGAAGAAGAAGAAGAAGAAGAAGAAGAAGAAGAAGAAGAAGAAGAAGAAGAAGAAGAAGAAGAAGAAGAAGAAGAAGAAGAAGAAGAAGAAGAAGAAGAAGAAGAAGAAGAAGAAGAAGAAGAAGAAGAAGAAGAAGAAGAAGAAGAAGAAGAAGAAGAAGAAGAAGAAGAAGAAGAAGAAGAAGAAGAAGAAGAAGAAGAAGAAGGTAAAATTGGCAGAAAATAATATTGTGGTTTGGAGCTCTTGTCTAAAGGAAGGAATCCCTGACAATCCAAGAGTTTGTTTTTGGAAATACACTCTGCACATGTTCAGAAGACCCTTCCCATATTTATTATTACAGTAATGAGTCCCTCCATTGAGGCTGGCGTAGCTCAGCGACCACCCATCCTTGATTTGGGGGGTCCAGTAAAATACAAGAAAAAGAGAAAAAAGAACGAAAACAAGGTTCCTTTTTTTAAAAAATGAAAATACATGTCCAGAAGCGCACGTTCAAAAATGAGCTCTTAAGAACTTTATTTCCAGAATCAAATTGTCAGCAAGTCTCTTTGAACAAAACTTTTTCCTGCTTCTGAAGCAGGATTTTCTCCTGGACAATCTTTTCCTCGTTCTTCTTGTTCGTCTTTTTGGATCTGAGGTTTAAAGGGAAGAATAAATAGTAGGTCAGCTGGAAACCATCTCCATCATGTCATGCAATCAACACTGAATAATTAAACTGGATTGACTTCAACTCCCAGAATTCCCTAGCCAACATAGGTGGTGGACTCAATTCATAGAATTCCTTCAGAATTCCCTAGCCAACATAGGTGGACAATTCCCAGAACTCTCCAGCCAGCATAGATGGACTTCAACTCCCAGAATTCCCCATTCAGCATAGATGGACTTCAACTCCCAGAATTCCCTAGCCAACATAGGTGGACAATTCCCAGAACTCTCCAGCCAGCATAGATGGACTTCAACTCCCAGAATTCCCTATTCAACATGGTGGACAATAGAACTCTGGACTTCAACTCCCAGAATTCCCCATTCAGCATAGATGGACTTCAACTCCCAGAATTCCCCATTCAGCATAGATGGTCTTCAACTCCCAGAATTCCCTAGCCAACATAGGTGGACTCAATTCATAGAATTCCCCAACCAGCATGGATGAACTTCAACTCCCAGAATTCCTCAGCCAGCATTTGTGGACTCAATTCCCAGAATTCCCCAGGCAAGAACTTCCTTTATTTTAACATATCTTAGTCTTTATCTTCTTACTTAACAGTTTCATTCATTCATTCATTCATTCATTCATTCATTCGATTTATGTGCCATCCATCTAGTCAAGAGGCAATTAAAAGTGATATCAATAAAAACAATTTGCAAAGCTCCGCTGGGCCCAGATTACCAAACGTGACCCCAACGCTCGCCACTCACCTATTCTCAACGTCTTCGATCGTATCCGGCAACGGGACGTTCAAAGTTTCCGGCAGAAGACAAGCGATAATTCCGGCCGTGATGGGGAACGCCCCGTACACAATGGGCGGAAGGAAGGAGTAATAATCCTCTAATATCTTGGTCAGTGGGGAGACCATGCCCCCTACGCGGGCCATCGTGCTGCCGAAACCCAGCCCCGTCTGCCTGGGGAGGGCAAAGGAAAAGGTTGCAAAGGGTCAGTGAGATTGGGGCGGAGGGTAGGGGTCCAGGGACCTGAGACCCCTTCCCCTCCCCAGAATTAGCTTGCAATGCTGCATTCTGAGCACCACGCCACCCCTGTTCTCAATGGTTGTAAGTCAAGGAGAAGGAGAAGGAGAAGGAGAAGGAGAAGGAGAAGGAGAAGAAGAAGAAGAAGAAGAAGAAGAAGAAGAAGAAGAAGAAGAAGAAGAAGAAGAAGAAGAAGAAGAAGAAGAAGAAGAAGAAGAAGAAGAAGAAGAAGAAGAAGAAGAAGAAGAAGAAGAAGAAGAAGAAGAAGAAGAAGAAGAAGAAGAACCTCTCCATTTGCAATTTGAGAGTACAATATCTACGAATATACACAAAAAATACATCCAACACTGACTGTAATGCTGTAGTTGGAGACTTGGGGGATTGAACCCAGAATCCTTGGGGGGGGGGGAATTCTGCCCCAGAGTTACTGTTCCAAAAGTAACCAGAGGGGGCTTTAAACTAAACTCTCCTCACCTGACAGGGGTTGGGTAGAGTTCGGTTGTGTAGAGGAAGACGCAGTTGAAAGCCGCCGAGAGGCACCCTTTGCCGATGACAGCCAGCACCGTCCGTAGCGTCTGCATTTCTGGAGGAAGAAAAGGAAGAGAATCTGTAATGTAACTCCAGGAAGTCCTCAACTTACAACAATTCATTTAGTGACCGTTCAAAGGGACAACAGCGCCGGCAAAAAAAGTGACAGGATCCCTTTTCACACTTTTGACCGTGGCAGCCTCCCCAAGGTCACACGACTTTTACAAACGTTATGTGGCTAAGCAAGACAGTTGTGAAGAGCAAGCCATGCCCGGTTTTAGCCCCACCTCTCTGGGGTATTTTAGTCGATTTTCTTGTACATTTGAAGAGGATGGACTAAATGATCTTTGTGTTCCTTTTAATGACACAGCTCTGAGATTAAATATCAATACCAAAGCATTACAGTCAGTGTTGGATGTATTTTTTTGTATATTCGTAGATATTGTACTCTCAAATTGCAATGGAGACGTATTGTACTCTCAAATTGCTTTGGTGGAGAGGTTGCTTTGTCTTGACATTCTTCTTCTTCTTCTTCTTCTTCTTCTTCTTCTTCTTCTTCTTCTTCTTCTTCTTCTTCTTCTTCTTCTTCTTCTTCTTCTTCTTCTTCTTCTTCTTCTTCTTCTTCTTCTATGGAATCCTTGGAGCAATGTTTCTCAATCTTGGCAACTTTAAGAGGGGCAGACTTCAAAACCATGATGGCTGGGGCATTCTGGGAGCTGAAGTCCATCCATCTTAAAACATGCTGGCTGGGGCATTCTGGAAGCTGAAGTCCACCCATCTTAAAACATGCTGGCTGGGGCATTCTGGGAGCTGAAGTCCACCTATCTTAAAGTTGCCAAGGGTAAGAAACACTGGTTTAAAATATACAATTCTGATTTCTGGATGGGACACCCCTGACTAAACATGCTACAATTCGGCTTTCTCAGCGGAGAAACTCATCCTGGTCTGGTCCAAGTCCTCGGGACAGGTTGCTGGTCCTTCTGCTGAGGAAGACACCTGAGGCAGCCTCCTCAGGTGTCTTCCTACGAAGGAAAGCAACACACACAACAGGCAGACCAGCCGGTGTACCTACCCAAGGGCACAAATACGTTGGTGATGATGATGGCGCCGGCAGTCACCAGGAAGGCAGTGAGGCTGACCCTCCGTCCAATGTAGCTCATGGTGATCGTGACGATCAATTTGGCGGGAAAATCCACCGCTCCGAAGATCACCTGGATGAGGTAGATGCTGACCCCAAAATTTTGGAGGTCCATGACCAGCCCATAGTAGGAAAAGCTGACAGAGAACCTGAAGTACACAAAACCACAATTGTTCTGGGTTGTTGTTGTTTCCTAGAGCGCTGACGATTTTGTGGTATAAATACCATTGTCAGTCAAGAGACTGACTTCCTCACCAAACCACAGAAAACAAATGGGAAGATATCCACCTCAAAAGAGGGAGATTGATTGATTCATTTGTTTTTCATGTTTCTGGCCCTCACCACCTCTTCTGACAGATAGCCCTCGAGTTATGACCCTAATGCAGCCAAAGATCGGGTCATTCACACAACCAACTCAATTTAACTATGATTTTTTTTATTTGCAGCGGTCGCTAAGTGAATGTAGGTATGTAGGTATAAGTAGGAATGGTGTGGTTCTTGAGGGAATCTTGCCAAGGTTGCCAATTATAGTAGACATTTTAATGTTTTTTAATCGTTTTAATGATTTTTAAAAAATTATTTTTATTGATTTGAAATTCTTGTAAGATTTCCATTGTAATATATGTTGTTGAGCTGTGAGAGTCATTTGCAGAGATGGGCAGTGAAAGAATGAAAAGAAAGAGGAGAAGAAAAGGAAAGAAAGAAAGGGGGGAGGAAAAAAGAGAAAGAGGAAGAGAGAAGAAAGAGAAAGAAAGAGTGAGAAAGAAAGGAAAGAAAAAAGAAAAAGAAAAAAGAAACAAAGAGAGAGAGAAAGAAAGAATGAAAAGAATGAAGAGAGAAGAAAGAGAGAGAGAGAAGGAAAGGAAAGGAAAAAAGAGAAAGAAAGAAATGAAGAGAGAGAGAAGAAAGAGAAAAAGAATGAAAAGAAGGAAGAGAGAAGAAAGAGAGAGAGAGAAAGAAAAATGAAAAGAATGAAGAGAGAAGAAAGAGAGAGAGAGAAGGAAAGGAAAAAGAGAAAGAAAGAAATGAAGAGAGAGAGAGAAGAAAGAGAAAAAGAACAAAAAGAAGGAAGAGAGAAGAAAGAGAGAGAGAGAGAGAAAGAATGGAAAGAATGAGGAGAGAAGAAAGAGAGAGAGAGAAGGAAAGGAAAGGAAAAAAAGAAAGAAAGAAATGAAGAGAGAGAGAGAAGAAAGAGAAAAAGAACAAAAAGAAGGAAGAGAGAAGAAAGAGAGAGAGAGAAAGGAAAGAAAAAAAAAAGAAAAAGAAAGAAACGAAGAGAGAGAGAAAGAGCGAAAAAGAAAGAACAAAAAGAAGAAAGAGAAAGAAAGAAAGGAAGGAAGGAAGGAAGGAAGGAAGGAAGGAAGGAAGGAAGGAAGAAAGAAAGAAAGAAAGAAAGAAAGAAAGAAAGAAAGAAAGAAAGAAAGAAAGAAAGAAAGAAAGAAAGAAAGAAAGATTAAATTCATTGCTCACTACGATGTGGACACTCGCAAAAGAAAGCAATTCATCCTTGAAAAAGCTTAAAGCAGCTGCCCCAGAAAGTAGTTTTATTCCTACTTTTGACTGTGGGTCGAAGGGGGGGGTGGGATTTTCAAATATAGAGCATACCCCTCCCTCTTTCTGTTCCTGGAAAACTGACCAACAGGAAATGGTTTCTCAAAGGACGCCATCCTTCAGGTTGACGCTCTTACCACAACATGGAGAGGCAGAAGAAAATGCGACGGATGGTCGGGGTGCGCACCAGGTCAGAGATGGTGTACCTGGATTTGCACGAAGACAATTCCTTCTCCATGCTGGAAAGCAGAACCTACCAGGAGGAAGAAAAAATGCGGGTGAAAAAGTATAAGAGGAGCAGAAACTTATGGCGAATGAAGGAGAATATAGGAGGATGTTGCAGGGTCCAATCTGCTTCCGTCATTGGGACCAGAGTTTTAATCTTCTGAATTTCGGACTTGTGCTGGCACTCATTCTCAAGGAACTTCTCGGTAGCAGTGTGTGTGTTTTGGGCTATTCTGTGTGCAATATTTGCACTTGTCTGTTGTGTATAGTTTTTCAGGTGTTGGTTTGGGTGTGGATGGCTGGGCTATTAAGCTGTTAGTTGTTGTTTCTTTGTGCTCAGTTCCTAAATACTTTTTTTTGGGGGGGGGGTGTAAATTTTTTTATTTTTAACAACAAACATAAACAAACACAAAAGCACAAAACACAAAATAAAATCTTCTTTCCATTATACAGTGTGTCGGTTGGTACATATCTCTTGTGCACAATATCAACAGTCATTCCCTCCTTAATTTTATGTTCAAGTTCATAATGTATAAAACTACTATCCGCATAATATCATACTATTATCAAATCGTTGTTAGACTGTAATTACAGATTCTCATCATCCTTTTCAAGCAAATCTCAACTTTCACAAAACCTAGTTCATATTGTCATTCACTTCACAATAATTGATTATAACCTATCAATTACATTGTATTATCTTTACTGTTATGTTGTATTTATAATATATTTTATTTCTCTATTTTCTTATCTAGCCATTGATAAACTAAATTCCAATTTTTTTCTTCTTGCTCTCTGATAGCAAATGTCAATCTACTCATTTCTGCACATTCAGTTCCTAAGTATTCGATGAGCTGCTGATAAATCAGCGCTCATGTTGATTGACAAGGGGCCAATTTCCCAGGCTTCAATCACTTCCCTGGATGTTTTTGTCCCTGTTCTGCCAACAATCTTAGTAGCTACGAAATTGAATATACGTTATATATTTGAATATATCCTTGTTTATTGCAGTGTGAGGCTACCAATGAATTCGGGTCCTCTCGTTCTGATCTCTCGCTTATCACTTCGATAAGGGAATACAAAGTTGGGATACAACGTGGATTGATTTGACTAAGGTAAAAATATGCGTGTTACTATTTCTGGATGCTCTTAAAGGATTTTTGCTGATTGGGACTGAGTAGTGAGATTTTTACAATTAGTTTACTGATAAGAAATGAGATAGGAGAAAACACTGAAATACTAGAAAAGGTGTGAAGTGACATAATTGTTGATAGTTGCTGTCATTTATATATTTTAAAATTTTTTTTACTTCTTTTTAACTGTCTTTTGGTTTGTTCCTTTTTTTACAGTTTATATTTTTCCAAGTTTGCATTAATTTCTTCTCTTTGTACTTATAAACTTTAATACAAACCTTTATTTTTTAAAAAAAGAGAGTGGAATAAACACAAAATACCTTGGTATTCCTCTCCGAGGTAGATATTTGATACGGTGATTGATTGATTGATTACATTGCCATTGAGTCATTGTCAACTTATTGACTACATAGATATAAACTTCAATTCCCAAAATTCCCTAGCCAGTGTTTTTTAAGATGGCCAGTGTTCTTCAACTCCCAGAATTCTCTAGCTTGTATGCTTTAATATGTATGGGCTTCAACTCCGTGATGACTGGGATAATTCTGGGAATTTAAGTCCCCAATCTCAAAATGGCCGAGATTAAGAAACACTAGAGTCATGAAAAGGAAACATTCAAGGAGTTACAAGAAAAAAAGGGGGAGAATTATACCTTAAGCCCTAGAAAACAGGATAGTGTTAAGAAGAGGCTCAGATTAGCTTCTCCCTAACTCAGTGTGGTATAAGAGGGCAGGGAGAAAAATAATCAGGTCTACATGATTGTGTGAATGCAGCCTACCACAATAATTTAGTTTAGTTTAGTTTAGTTTTCTTATGGAATCTTTCCTAATCTTGATCCTCTCTGAGCTTGGTGTGGTTTTTTTCAGACATTTCATTACCAAGCTAGGTAACATCATCAGTGCTAGCGGGGAGTGGGGTTTGCTCTTATCACTTTTTAGCACTGATAAAGTAACGTAGTTGGGTAATGAAACATCTGCAAGACAGAGAGCATCAAGAATCATTTCAACCCTGAATGACAGATATGCTTCTTTATTTTTTCCTAATCTGAACAACCTCCAAGATTTGGCATTTTTTTCCCCAATGGCTTGGTGAGTTTTCCCCTCCTCGTTTCCTCCATACCTCCGTGGTGATTCTTGCACCCGCTTCCTCCTTTTTGTTGATCCTGGCCACTCTCTGGAGAACATCAACCGCCTTACTGGTCTGGCCGGACTGGATCAGCCAGCGAGCCGATTCAGCATACCACCTGCAAGATAGAAATCCAAGTGGCCATGAGTTCCACAGGTTTATCAAGTCTACCTGCCAAAACCCTAGGCCCGTGATGGTGAACCTATGGCATGCATGCCACAGGTGCCACGCAGAGCCATTTTTGCAGGCACGTGAGCCCCAGCCAAACTTACCTGCACGGTGCATGCGCGAACCTCCCGGCTGATTTTCGGCCCATTTGAGGCCATTTTTGCCCTCCTGGAGGTTCGAGGGAAGCCTCTGCAGCCTCGGGAGGCCGAAAAATGGGCCCGTTTCGGCACTTCCCGTATTTCCAGAAGGTTTTTCAGCCTCCCAAGGCTACAAAGGCTTCCCTCGAGCGTCCAGGAGGGTGAAAACGGCCTCAAAAGGGCCAAAAATCAGTTGGGAGGTGCGCGCATGCACAATGCAGGTAAAGGGGCGGGGCAGGGGTGTTGTGCGCGCATGTGCAGGGGGGGCGGGGCATGTTGCATTGTGGGTGCTGGCATGCACACGCGTTCGGCACACCACAACAAAAAGATCCGCCATCACTGCTCTAGGCAGTCTTAACAGCCACACCCCTGAGCCTAAAATTTAGGTTGCTAAGCAAGACGGTTGTTAAATGACTATCCCCCTTTGGCGCCTTTCCTTGCCACCGTTGTTAAGCGAATCCCTGCAGTTGTTTTAAGATAGTCACACGGTTGTTAAGTGAATCTGGCTTCCCCCATTGACTTCGCTTGTCGGAAGGTCGCAGAAGAGGATCGTGTGACCTCCGCAACTGTCATAATATAATAATAATACATAATACATAATAATACATAATGCAGCTCATCAGTCTGGAACCCACATGACGTATCTGATATTAACACAGTTGAGAAAGTCCAGAAATATTTCACAAGAAGAGTTCTCCACTCCTCTACTCGTTGCAGAAGACCTTATGCCACCAGACTTGAAATTCTAGACCTAGAAAATCTTGAATTACGCCGCCTTCGGTCTGATCTAAGTATGGTATATAAATCATACATTGCAATGTCCTGTCAATGAATACTTCAGCTTCAATCATAACAACACAAGAGCACACAATAGATACAAACTCAAGGTTAACCGCATCAAACTTGATTGCAGGAAATACAACAACTTCAGCAACAGAGTGGTCAATGTCTGGAATACTCTACCTGACTCTGTGGTTTCTTCCCCGAACCCCAAAAACTTTAACCTTAGACTGTCTACTATTGACCTCACCCCTTTCCTACGAGGTCTGTAGGGGGCGTGCATAAGCGCACCAACGTGCCTACCCTCCCTGTCCTATTGTTTCTTTTATTTTTCTTATATGTACCCATTTCATGTATTCATAACTATGTATATACTTATACCTATTCTCTTGTAAACGATTGACAAATCAAAATAAATAAAATAAATAAAAAATAAAAAGTACCTGCCAATTGCCAAGCATTTGAATTTGGATCACCTGACCACAAGGATCGTTGCAACAGTGTGGAATAAGCATAAGAGAATAAACAGAATTGGAAGGGACCTTGTAGGTCATCTAGTCCAACCCCTCGTCTCGCTTAGCAACAGAAATTTTTGGGCTCAGTTGTGGTTGTAAGTCGAGGACCTCCTCTATTGTTTCAGATACAGCGCACCCCACAGGGGACCCTGCATTGATGTGTCGTACTGTGGACAACCTTGTGTTAGCCAAGATGTGACACTTCTGGAAAGGAGACCACCTGGAGATAACTCCCTCTGAAAAACGGTCACTTTTTTCAGTGCCACTGTAACTTGGAACGGTCACTAAACGAACTACTGTAAGTCGAGGACTCTCTGTGCTCTTCTGCGCAGAACCACAACTCCCTTTTTCTCCTCTTTTGCTTGTCGCCAACGCCTTTTCCTCTTCTGAAACTTCAGCCCTCTGGGAAAGGAGGGAGGGTGTCGCAGATCACATCCCCCATCATCCCCCACACGTACCAGGAATAAAGCAGGAAGGCCAGATAAGGAGCCGAAACGGCCACCTGCAACCAACGCCAGTCCCGGATGGAGTAGGCCAAGCCCGCGAGGAGGATTTGCCCCACAGTATAAGACAACCCAGTGAGGGCAATGGTGATGGTACGGTACTGGGTGGGGATCCATTCCACAGCTGGAAAAAGAAGAAGGAATCCGTTTTGAGAAACCAGTTCTGCACCAGTTCTAGCGGAAGAGGGTCAAGGGTCAAGCCAACTCCCTGCAAGAAAACTCACGGTGGCCAATTCAACTTAATGCGAGACCCTTTCCTTTCTTAATAGTGTTAGTAATATTAACTTATAAAGAATGGAATGGAATGGAATGGAATGGAATGGAATGGAATAGAATAGAATAGAATAGAATAGAATAGAATAGAATAGAATAAGAGTGGAGTGGAATGGAATGGAATGGAATAGAATAGAATAGAATAGAATAGAATAGAATAGAATAGAATAGAATAGAATAGAATAGAATGGAATGGAATGGAATGGAATGGAATAGAATGGAATAGAATAGAATAGAATAGAATAGAATAGAATAGAATAGAGAGTGGAATGGAATGGAATGGAATGGAATAGAATGGAATAGAATAGAATAGAATAGAGAGTGGAATGGAATGGAATGGAATGGAATAGAATGGAATAGAATAGAATAGAATAGAATAGAATAGAATAGAATAGAATAGAATAGAATAGAATAGAATAGAATAGGAAAGAATAGAATAGAATAGAATAGAATAGAATAGAATAGAATAGAATAGAGAGTGGAATGGAATGGAATGGAATGGAATGGAATGGAATAGAATAGAATAGAATAGAATAGAATAGAATAGAATAGAATAGAATAGAATAGAGAGTGGAATGGAATGGAATGGAATGGAATGGAATGGAATGGAATGGAATGGAATGGAATAGAATAGAATAGAATAGAATAGAATAGAGAGTGGAATGGAATGGAATGGAATGGAATAGAATGGAATAGAATAGAATAGAATAGAATAGAATAGAATAGAATAGAATAGAATAGAATAGAATAGAATAGAGAGTGGAATGGAATGGAATGGAATGGAATGGAATAGAATAGAATAGAATAGAATAGAATAGAATTAGAATTAGAATAGAATAGAATAGAATAGAATAGAACAGAACAAAGAAAGAATTGAATAGAGTAGAATTAGAATAAAATAAAGAATAGAATAGAATAGAATAGAGAGTGGAATGGAATGGAATGGAATGGAATAGAATAGAATAGAATAGAATAGAATAGAATAGAATAGAGAGTGGAATGGAATGGAATGGAATGGAATGGAATGGAATGGAATGGAATGGAATAGAATAGAATAGAATAGAATAGAATAGAATAGAATAGAGAGTGGAATGGAATGGAATGGAATGGAATAGAATAGAATAGAATAGAATAGAATAGAATAGAGAGTGGAATGGAATGGAATGGAATGGAATGGAATGGAATGGAATGGAATAGAATAGAATAGAATAGAATAGAATAGAATAGAATAGAATAGAGAGTGGAATGGAATGGAATGGAATGGAATGGAATGGAATGGAATAGAATAGAATAGAATAGAATAGAATAGAATAGAATAGAATGGAATAGAATAGAATAGAGAGTGGAATGGAATGGAATGGAATGGAATGGAATAGAATAGAATAGAATAGAGAGTGGAATGGAATGGAATGGAATGGAATAGAATGGAATAGAATAGAATAGAATAGAATAGGAAAGAATAGAATAGAATAGAATAGAATAGAATAGAATAGAATAGAATAGAATAGAATAGAATAGAGAGTGGAATGGAATGGAATGGAATGGAATAGAATAGAATAGAATAGAATAGAATAGAATAGAATAGAATAGAATAGAATAGAATAGAATAGAATAGAGAGTGGAATGGAATGGAATGGAATGGAATGGAATGGAATGGAATGGAATGGAATAGAATAGAATAGAATAGAATAGAATAGAATAGAGAGTGGAATGGAATGGAATGGAATAGAATGGAATAGAATAGAATAGAATAGAATAGAATAGAATAGAATAGAATAGAATAGAATAGAATAGAGAGTGGAATGGAATGGAATGGAATGGAATGGAATGGAATAGAATAGAATAGAATAGAATTAGAATTAGAATAGAATAGAATAGAATAGAATAGAATAGAACAGAACAAAGAAAGAATTGAATAGAGTAGAATTAGAATAAAATAAAGAATAGAATAGAATAGAATAGAATAGAATAGAATAGAATAGAGAGTGGAATGGAATGGAATGGAATGGAATGGAATGGAATAGAATAGAATAGAATAGAATAGAATAGAATAGAATAGAATAGAATAGAGAGTGGAATGGAATGGAATGGAATGGAATAGAATAGAATAGAATAGAATAGAATTAGAATTAGAATAGAATAGAATAGAATAGAATAGAATAGAATAGAATAGAATAGAATAGAACAGAACAAAGAAAGAATTGAATAGAGTAGAATTAGAATAAAATAAAGAATAGAATAGAATAGAATAGAACAGGAGAATGGAATGGAATAGAGTAGAATAAAATAGAATAAAATATAGTAGAGTAGAGTAGAACAGAACAGAACGGAGTTGGAAGGGACCTTGGAGGTCTTCTAGAGAATGGAATGGAATATACTGTAGAATAGAAGATGAGAAGAGTTGAGTTGGAAAAGACCTTGGAGGTCACCTAGTCCAACCCCTCCCCCACCCAAGTAGATCCTACATAATTTCTGACAGATGGCAATCCAGTCTCTTCTTGAAAGCTTCCAGGGATGAAGCTTTGACAATTTCCAAAGGCAACTTCTGTTCCATTGGTTGATTGTTCTCGCTGTCAGAAAATTCCTCCTTATTTCCAGGTTGAATCTCTCCTGGATGAGTTTCCATCCATTGTTCCTTGTCTGGCCTTCGGGAGCTTTAGAAAATAGCTTGACCCCTTCCTCCTCTCTGGGGCAGCCCCTCAACTACTGGAAGACTGCTCTCCTGTCCCCCCTGGTCCTTCTCTTCCCTAGACTAGCCAAGCCCAGTTCCTCCAACTGTTCTTCATATTTTTTCATAAGAGGAAAAGAAACAGTCTAGACCACGGTCAGATCAAAGATCTCTCAGCCCTAGTTTGAATTTCTAACTTGGTTTCTAACTTGGAAATCCTTGTTGGGGGAGCCCGGTGATCCACCCAGCAGGCCAAGAGGTCAATTAGTTTTGACCTTGTCTCAAGCCCACCCACCCACCCCGAGATCCTCTAGAGAAGGTTGAACCTCTTACTCAAACAGGCAATGCTGAGACCAAATCCTGAAAGCGCCATGCCGGTCAGGAAGCGGAAGAAACAATAGGAGGCGTAATTGGGCGAGAAAGCGGCGCAGGTTCCCGTCACGGCCATTTGGAAAAAGGACCAGATTACGAGTGCTCGGCGGCCAAATCTGCAGGAGGAACAAAGAGACCATCATCCACTGCCCTGATGCTGATAAGAAAATGGGAGTTTGTTTGTGTGTGTGTTTGTGTGTGTGTGTGTGTGTGTGTGTTGGGAGACACAGATTACTCTCTGGGAGAATAGAGGTCCTTGATTTATGACTGTAATTATGACTCATGACTGTAACCGAGTCCTCGAATTATGGCTGCAGGTTGTAATGGTCGTTGATTGGGTCATCATATGACTGCACTCAATTTTACAATTTTTTAAGATTTGTGTCAGACCTACAGAGTCCCTTCCAAGTAATCTATTCTATTCTATTCTATTCTATTCTATTCTATTCTATTCTATTCTATTCTATTCTATTCCACTTACTCTACTTCTAATTCTAATTCTATTCTAATTCTATTCTATTCTTAGTCCATATTCTGTTCTATTCCTAGTTCCTATTCCTATTGTATTCTATTTCTGTTCTCTTTTCTTCTCTCTCTTTCCATTTCTATTAATTCTATTCTATTCCTGTTCTATTTTATTCTATTTTCTCTTCTATATTCTCCTCTACATATATTCTATTCTATTCTATTCTATTCTATTCTATTCTATCTCTATTCTATTCTATTCTATTCTATTCTATTCTATTCTATTCCAATTCTATTCTATTCTTATTCTACTTCTGTTCTATTCTACTTCTGTTCTATTCTATTCTATTCTATTCTATTCTATTCTATATTCTATTCTATATTCTATTCTATTCTTCTATTCTATTTTCTCTTCTATATTCTCCTCTACATCTATTCTATTCCTTATTCTATTCTACTCTACTCTACTCTACTCTAATTCTAATTCTAATTCTAATTCTAATTCTAATTCTAATTCTGTTCTATTCTTATTCCATATTCTGTTCTATTCCTTATTCCTATTGTATTCTATTCCTGTTCTGTTCTCTTCTCTTCTCTTTTCTTCTCTTCTTTCCATTTCTATTAATTCTATTCTATTCTATTCTATTCTTATTCTACTTCTGTTCTATTCTACTTCTGTTCTATTCTATTCTATTCTATATTCTATATTCTATTCTATTCTATTCTATTCTATTCTATTCTATTCTATTCTATTCTATTCTTCTATTCTATTTTCTCTTCTATATTCTCCTCTACATCTATTCTATTCCTTATTCTATTCTACTCTACTCTACTCTACTCTACTCTAATTCTAATTCTAATTCTAATTCTAATTCTATTCTATTCTATTCTTATTCCATATTCTGTTCTATTCCTTATTCCTATTGTATTCTATTCCTGTTCTGTTCTGTTCTCTTCTCTTTTCTTCTCTTCTTTCCATTTCTATTAATTCTATTCTATTCTATTCTATTATTATTCTACTTCTGTTCTATTCTACTTCTGTTCTATTCTATTCTATTCTATTCTATTCTATATTCTATTCTATATTCTATTCTATTCTATTCTTCTATTCTATTTTCTCTTCTATATTCTCCTCTACATCTATTCTATTCCTTATTCTATTCTACTCTACTCTACTCTACTCTACTCTACTCTACTCTACTCTACTCTACTCTACTCTAATTCTAATTCTAATTCTAATTCTAATTCTAATTCTAATTCTATTCTATTCTATTCTTATTCCATATTCTGTTCTATTCCTTATTCCTATTGTATTCTATTCCTGTTCTGTTCTGTTCTCTTCTCTTCTCTTTTCTTCTTTCCATTTCTATTAATTCTATTCTATTCCTGTTCTATTTTATTCTATTTTCTCTTCTATATTCTATTCTATTCTATTCTATTCTATTCTATTCTATTCTTATTCCATACCCTGTTCTTCAAAGAAAAAACAAAATAGTCCGGTTGCCTCCTGAAAAAAACACCTTTGGGACAACCAGGACTTGGATGATGCCTGAGAATCTCTACAGATTTCGAAAGAGAAGGAATCTCCTTGCAGGTGTCAATCAGATCTAAGAGGTAAGAGGCAGTTAGCTCCCCCTTGTGGCCAACACCCAAACTGCACTTCCAAGCCTACTGATGGGATAAAAAAGGGATTGGATCACCAAGTGGTGCCCTGACCTTCCCCCGCTACTCACCTCTTTCTCCCAGTCCTTCCCCCTGCTGACCAACATACCTGTCAGCCAGCCCGCCTAGGACCAGGGCGCCGATCAGCACGCCCCCCATGTAAATGGACTGCGCCATCTCCCGAAGGTTACGCCGGTCACACACCAAGTCCCACTGTCACAGGAGAAAACCAGTTCATTAAAAGCTGTACCAATAGAAAAGAATATTTGCAGCTCAGAGTTGGACGGTGGGGTCCTTGAAGCTCTCTCAGCTTGGTGGTTTTCTTGCAGACGTTTCATGACCCAACTAGGTAGCATGATCAGCGCTCATAGAGAGCAAGCCCCACTCCCTTCTAGCCTTGATGATGTTACCTAGTGAGGTAATGAAATGTCTGCAAAAAAACAAACAAACCCCATCAAGCTCAGAGAGAACCAAGGACTCCACAGTCCTACTCCTCTTCTTCCTCCTCCTCTTCTTCCTCCCTCTTCCTCTTCCTCCTCCTCCTCCTCCTCTTCCTCTCCACAGTCCCCACTCCCTTCTAGCACTGATGAAGTTACGTAGTTGGATAATCATCAAACATCAGCAAGGAAAACCATCAAGCTCAGAGAGCACTAAAGACCCCACAGTCCTTTTCTTCCTCCCCTTCCTCCTCCTCCATCCCCATTCTCTTCTAGCACTGATGATGGTACCTAGTTGGGTCGTGAAATGTCTCTAAAAAAACAGCCAAGCTCAAAGAGCAGCAAGGACCTCACAATTACAAGGTGTGTGTGTGTGTGAGAGAGAGAGAGAGGAAGAATCATACCTGATTGAAGTGTTCAGGACCTGGATGATGTGATGGATGATGTGTGTGGTGTGTGGTGTGTGCTTGGGGGACGGGGAGTGAAGATAGAGGCATGTTTGCAACTGACAGGCATAGAGTAGTCCTTGATTTACAACCAGTTGCTAAACAACGCATTCAAAGTTACAACGAACAGGCAATTTCACAAACGTCACTTCAGAGTTTAAAACAAACCACGGTTCTTTTTTTTTTTTTTTTTTCAAATGTTTGCATTGCTCCCTAGTGAGCTTCCAAAACATTTCAGCTGCCAGAATTCTGGAGCCACAGGACTAGAAACTTGATTGCTTCTCTTGTGATCTTTTAAAAAACAAAAAAAGCAGATTTTTGCTCCCAGTGCAACCCATTCAGAGGCTGATCTTTTGGGAATGAAGGGCGAACACGCCGCCAGGCAAATCTTGCACATTTAGCAAGAATCAAGGTTGCATCCTGGTTACCCGACTTTGCAAGCTTGGGAAGGTGACAGGAAGGGGGAGAACAAGAAGAGAAATATAAATTGGGGGCACATAGAACATATTCCCCCTCGGGGAAGAGAAAAGACGGAGGGAAGACTGGCTGAGAACAACATTTTTGCTCTCTGCAGAAAAATTTGCCGGTCCTTCTCTTAGAACTGGTGCCAGATAAATATTTCCCACTGATCTGAGATTTTTCTGTGCCCAGCAGGGCCTTTGGATTGCATTAGGACTGGGGGTGGGGGACAAGCCCCCCCCCCCCATTTCCACACCAACCCAAAACATTTCCTGTGGTTTCCGCAACTTAACTCCTTTATTTGCTGGGGTGGGGGGAAGGAAATCAGCAGGTTGCTTGGCTGTATCTCTCTCTCTCCCTGTCGGTTCATCACTACTAAGACTTAAGGTTTCTAAGGACAGGGCTGGAGGGTGGCAATCACAACTTTGCAAAAACCTTTTGTCTAGATTTTGAGGCTCTTAAAGTGGGGGGCACAACAGGGCAAGCAGAAAGTCCTGCATTCAAAAGAGTTGAATTCAAACCCTAGCAAGGCGCTCTGTTAATATTAGGGTTGGTCACACAGCCAGCCAGATGTTTAGACTGGCATTTTTATCCATCTTATTGAATCCTTCCAAGGATTGGGATACATAAGTGTGGTTGTTTGATGGTGTTAAAGGTATAGGGTTTCCTGCCTAAGCAAGGGGTTGGACTAGAAGACCTCCAAAGTCCCTTCCAACTCTGTTATTCTATTCTATTCTTATTCTGTTCTACGCTATTCTCATTTTACTATTCTATTCTATTTGTCTCGTCTCGTCTTGTCGCAGGATGTCAGCCATTCCAAGTCAAGCTGCCTTTTGCAATTGACCGATGGGGATTTTCTTCAAAGGGGGGGGGGGGGTCCAGATAATATTGTAATCCTTATCATTTCCTGATTTTCTACAGATCTATCCATTTCAGTCTCCCTACTTGCAACTCTGCCCAATTTGGTTCTGTCTTTTTCCAGTTTCTCATTTCAAGGTCTTGAAGGAATAACCACCAAACCTGGAGAATTGCATTTGAAAAACAGCCAAAGAGACATCTAGAATAGCAATTTAATATTGCATTTAATAAATATTTGGCATTTTTTGCTCTGGCAAAACCATGATTGGGTCAGGAAAGGAACAGCAGTCAGACGACACGATTAGGAAAATTTTGACAATCATTTTCAGACGTTGCTTTTGAGACCTCAGCTAAATTTTTAAAATTATTTTTTAGCCCTGTTTTATAACTTTCCATCTATTTAACCAGGTACAACGAGGGCTGCCTTTGATCCAAATTGTTTATGTTATCTTGATGGCAGCCACTGGGGAATTAAATTGGATTTTTTTTCATGTTGCTTTCATCTTTATAATGCTTTCCAAGGCATTAAGATAGTATTCCAAAACTGTCCATGCGTGTTTTTAAAAAGACTATATAACCTAGCCACGAAATAATCTTCTGATACAAATTATTGACTTTTTAAAGGGAGGAAAGCGGGGAAGGGAACTCTGTATAAGTTCAGAAGCACTCTTTCCATGCTTGAGGCATTCAATGCTTTTAGTGCATTGAAATCTCTCCAGAAGAGCAACAGAGATGATTAGGGGATGAGGCTAAAACATATGAGAAATACTTGCAGGATTTGGGTTTGGCTAGTCTAGTGGAAAAAAGGACTAGGGGTGACATGAGAGCAGTCTTCCAATATTTAAGGGGCTACCAAAAAGAGGAGGGGGGGTCAACTTATTTTCCAAACCACCAGAAGGCAGGACAACTAAGGATGGATGGAAACTAATCAAGGAGTGAAGCAACCTAAAACTAAGGAGAAACTTCCTAACAGTGAGGACAATTAACCAGTGGAACAGCTTGCCACCAGAAGTTGTGGGTGCTCCATCACTGGAAGTTTTAAAGAAGAGATTGTAATGTAATGTATACATCCAAACTAGGCTGTGATGTTTCTCTGTGTCATATATGTCTGTGTATGTGTATGCATAATGCAGATCCTTTGAGAGCTGAATGCAGTGAAATTTCATTTTAATGTATGCTGGTTAGCGTACATTTAAAGGGATAATAAAATCTATTCTATTTCTACTATTTCGAATCTTAGGCTTATGTTGTGACTGCAGAAGACCTTTTTCATTTTGAAGTATGCTGTTCGAGCTTTCTCTATCCTTGTTATATTCTATTCTATATTCTGTTTTATTTCTATATTTCTATTTCTGTATTTCTATTTCTCCTCTCATTTTCATGCTATTATTTTCCTTCTCTTTTCTCCTATCTCGTTTCTTTTCCTCTCCTTTTGTTTCTCTTTCTATTCTATTCTATGCTATTTTCTATTCTATTCTATGCTATTTTCTATTCTACTTTCTTTTCTATTCTAATTCTATTCTCTATTCTACTCTACTTCTATTTTCTATTCTATTCTAATTCTATTCTCTATTCTACTCTACTTCTATTTTCTATTCTATTTTATTTTCTATTCCATTCTATATTCTATTCTAATTTTATTCTCTATTCTATTTTCTATTCTATTCTATTCTATTCTATTCTATTCTATTCTATTCTATTCTATTCTATTCTATTCTATTCTAATACTATTCTCTATTCTATTCTATTCTACTCTACTTCTATTCTATTTTATTCTAACTTTATTCTCTATTTTCTGTTCTATTCTATTCTATTCTATTCTATTCCATTCTTCCATTCCATTCCATTCTCTTATGATGTTCTATGATGTTTTGTGATTCTTAAAATCAGTCCTCCACCCAAGGAGACACATACCTTTGCTCGGAGAATCTCTCCCTATCCCAACTCTATTCCTCCCTATTCCTCCAAATCATATTTCTCATAGTTCACCACCCTCCCGGATGGCCACTCACCTCACTGACGATGGTGGACGTAAACTGAGTTTGGTCATAAAACCATCCCTCGGCGCACGGTTCGGTTGCGGTCTCATTCTCCCCGGGGACACTTGCGTTGAGGAGATACCACTGAGCGTCCGTGAAGCGCCTGCATTTCTCCAACTTTTGCTTGTTATCCAGTGGGATGCTGACCTGGAGAATCTGGCCAGCGCCTTGCAGATGAGTGATATTGGGGTACTCGCTGCCATTGGGGGCGAGGTGCACCTGGCAACGGTGCCCTGGGATAGCGGCCGTGAAGTTCTGGAGAAGGTTGTGGCTGGCCATGAACAAGATTGGGATGGTCAGTAGCATAGTGTGGATAAGTTGGAAGCGTCCCATGCCACCAATTTGCTCCAGGAGTTCCCCAAAAGCCATGGCGAGCTAGAAAAGATCCTCAGGGGGGGTTTTCCCAAAAAAAACTCTACAGGCCAGATCTTAATCCTGGGCCGAATACTGTTCACATAAAGCAGAAGGCCGGGAGATGGAGAGATGGAGAAGAGAAAAGAAGAAGAGACAGAGAAGAGAAAAAGATGGAGAAGAGAAAAGAGACGGGGAAGAGAAAAGAGACGGAGAGATGGAGAAGAGAAAAAGATGGAGAGATGGAGAAGAGAAAAAGATGGAAAGATGGAGAAAAGAGAAAGAGATGGAGAAGAGAAAAGAGAAAGATGGGGAAGAGAAGAGAGATGGAGAAGAGAAAAAGACTGAAAGATAGAGAAAAGAGAAAGATGGAGAGGTGGGAAAAAAAAGAAAGAGATGGAGAGATGGAGAAGAGAGAAAAAAAGAAAGAAAAACACTATAAGATTGGCAGTGACTTTAAAAAATAGAATTCCTGTAAAACAAAGATCCGGAGGAAAAGAATATCCAGGATTTTTTGATTTGAAGAATTAGGGTTAGCAGATTCAGTTTGCTGGAAATAAACCACTTTTTCTAAAGGGAGTGCCCTTAATTTTCTTAAAAATAGCGTCTAAAAAGCTCAGAGCATCTCTTGCTTCATCTGGCGATGCTGGAGAGGACCGATCCGTGCGCTTTTTCAGGGTCAGAAAACTCCCGTTTTCCCTCCCTTCGCCCTTACAACTGTTGACTCTCCTTTTCGCTGGGGGAGATTTGAGGACCTGGCCGAGAGTTTTGGAGTCCAGAAATGTGCCGTCCAATGAAGAAAGGGTGGGAAAAAAAAATTATTGAGATTCTTGGCACTCGCCTGCGTCGAAAAGAAAAACGCTCTCTGCCCCGTTTGTGCCCAGTCCCAGGAAGCTACTGAGCCCTTCGGTTTCCTGCTTAAGCAAAATTGTTTGGAAAGGGTGCTTTGCGTGGATTATTTATGAAAAGCGACAAGCAGCTGACTTGGTTAACGTTTGACCCTGGTTTGGAGGGGGATAAACTGGGGGGAATTGAGGATGGCAGGGGTGAGGAGGGTGCAGATTGGTTAAAGGGGAAGAAAGTGCATGAACTCTTGAAAGGAACAAGGGTGAAATATGCAATTTAAGGGTGTGGAATGTGGCGTAAACTTTGGGGGGGCAGGAAAAAAAAATAGAAGAACAAAGTTTTTTTTTTTAATAAAAAAAAATTTTTCGTAGAAAAGCCTGCTTCATCCACTATTTGCTCCCGTGGGGGTTGGAGTTCAAATCCCGCTGTTTCTCTGTCCAGGATACAGGTAGCCCTTGACTTACGACCCCAACCGAGCCCCAACATTCCATCGTTAAGTGAGATGTTTGTTGAGTTTCACACCCTAGTGTGACCTTTCCGTCCAGAGCGGTTCAGGGAATCACTGCCGTCGTAAAGTTAGGAACACGGTTGTTAAGCGAATCTGGCTTCTCCCCCATGGATGTTGCTTGTCCGAAGGTCGTAAAAGGGGATCACGTGACCCCCACCCCCCAGGACATAAATATGAATCTGTGGCCAAGCGCCTGAATTTTGATCACACGACCACAGGAATACTTCAATGGTCGTAAGTGTGAAAACTGGTCATAAGTCACTTTTTTTTCCAGTGCTTTGTGTTGTGGTTCACCGGCAGCCTGTTGCAGACGGCAGAGGAATCGGAGAGTGGGGATGAACCAGTCAGGGAGTCTGGAGAGGACTTGGATGAGTGTCCTGCATCCGATGCAGGGATGGGGCCAGGACCATCTGGGAGTGGGGGGCTGCCTCCAGAGTCTGGCACCAGCGAGGCAGAGGAGCAAGGGGAGCCTGTTCCCAGGGCGCGTATGCGCAGAGCTGCTAGAGGGTGAGAGCAGCTGAAACAAAAGGGGCAACTTAGGAGTAAGGCTGGGAGGTGATTGCCCCTCCCATATGGTATAAAAAAGGACAGGCAAAGGTGATGAAACCTTTGCAGGAAGCAAGGTCGTTCGTTCGGTTCAGATTCATTCTTGAAGCTCTTTGTACTTTGGTTGATTTTTTTCCTAGTTTGTTTGATACTACTGGCAGCGCTTCACAAGAAAGAAAGGTGGGTGCTTATCTCGAGGGACTGTTTGAGATTCATTACCAGCTGGGAATGAAAATAATTCCCAGCGTTGCAATAAAACAAGACTTGTTTTTAAAATAAGCATGTGCATAATTACGGTCTAGGAAGCTTTGGTCAGAACACTTTGTAACGTCGAACAGTCACTAAATGAATGGTTGTAAAGTGAGGATTAGCTGTATTCCTGTGAACGGGATAGAAGAAAGGCAGTCCTTGAGTTACGACCGTAAAGGAGCCTGCCCTTTACCATGGTAGCAACTTGTGACATTCATAAAACGGGTCAGTCACATGACCGAGCTGGATTTACGACCTATTTTGTGGTGGTCTGTGGTTGTTAAGTCAACCCTGTGATTGATTAAAGAGGAACCCAAGGAAAACAAGATAACTGTAGGCGGCTCAGGCAAGCGAGCCAAGCCGCAAACGACAAGCAAAACTCCAGTCTTAAGCTGGGACATGACTTCTGAACAGAAGGATCTCGGGTTTCGCCATTCATATTTTAATATATTCCCCAGGCAAGAAGGCTTACTTCTGGCACAGCTACAAAATAACACAACTTGTTTTTCTGGAGGCTGGCTGCCATTAAATCTCCTAGACATTTAATTAATGCACATCAATAAGGACTTGTAACTTGTCTCTTTGAAGCCATGAAATCATCAAGCAAAACTTGAACTGGAGTCATTGTCTTTTTAACATCGGGCGGCCTTGATAATTCCTGCTCCATCCAGCCCCTTCGGAGTTACAGCCACCAGGGGGCAGCGCCTCTCCATCTGGGCTTCAACAGGGAGAGGAGACCACCAGGAAATCACAGGTTCGGTAACTAAACGTCAAAAATAAAAAAAAAATTCCTCCAATCGGTTAGATTTCCAGGATTGCAGCTTAACCTTTGTAGGCGAGACAGAGAGGTGAGCTGCCAAAAAGGGTTGCCAACATATTTTTTTTTTTTTGCTGCTCTTAAAAGACATGTTTGGGCATACACCTGTGATCATTCCAGCTAGTCCTTGACTTACGACTGCAATTGAGCCCGGAATTCCGGTTGTAAATCATGCCGGTTGTTAGGTGGGTCATGACGTGGCCAACCTGGTTTTATGACTTTTTTTGCAGTGCCGTGAAGCGAAACCATTGTCTGCAAAATGAGTGGTTTTTGTGGGAAATTGGAAATAAATATTAGTTTCCAGCAAAACAAAAAACTGACTGAGGAAGTGTGGAATTCCACAGAAAAACACAGATTCCGATAAGGCAAACAATACCCCTCCAAGGTCCCTTCAACTTCTATTCTCATTGATTGATTGATTGATTGAAACCGTCGTAATTTGAGGTTGTGGGATGCCATAAATGCAGATCGATTGCTAAGCAACCCAAATGCGACCACATGACCGCAGGAAGGCCCAACCATCAGGCCTTCAAATCCAGGTCTGTTTGGTGGTCTGTTGTTGGCTTCGAAGGGACTCTAAGCAACCAGTCATAAGTCAAGGACTACATCACCCATTATCCTGAATCCAAAGGACACTGCCAATGCAAACTGAGGTCTCTCAGTGGGTGCAAAGTCTGTCGGGAATTGTACCTGGGACACAGGTAGTCCTTGACTTTACAACCACAACTGAGCCCCAAATTTCTGTTGCTAAGCGAATCATTTAAGTGAATTTTGCCCCATTTTATGACCTTTTGTGCCATAGTTGTTAAATGAATTGCTGCAGTTGATAAAGTCAGTCACGTGGTTGTTAAGAGCCTTTATAACTTCAAACAGTCACGAAATGAACTGTTGTAAGTCAAGGACAACCCATATTTAAATTATATTCTATTTACCACTTAGCCAATGCATAATATTGTTATGATTAGGATGGCTCTTATGCTGTTTATCATCTTGCGGGAAAATTGTCGCTTCTGATTATTGCACATCCTGTTCGGCTCCAAGAATAGAATAGAATAGAATAGAATAGAATAGAATAGAATAGAATAGAATAGAATAGAATAGAATAGAATAGAATAGAATAATAGAATTAAAAATAGAAGAGAAGAGAAGAAGAAAGAGAAAGAGAAGAGAATAGGATTCGGAATAGAATGGAATGGAATAATAGGAATAGAATTAAGAATAGAATAGAATTAAGAATAGAACAGAATAGGATTCAGAATAGAATAGAATGGAATAATAGGAATAGAATTTAGAATAGAATAGAATTTAAAAAAAGAATACAATAGGAAATAAGAGAATAGGAAATAATAGAAATAGAAAAATTAGAAATAGAGCTGGAAGGGACCTTGGAGGTCATCCAGTCCAACCCCTTGCACAAGCAGGAGACCCTACACCATTTCAGACAAGGGACTGTCCAGCCTCTTCTTAAAAACCTCCAGCGATGGAGCGCCCACGATTTCTGGTGGCAAGGAGTTCCCCTGGTTAATTGTCTTCCCTATGAGGAAGTTTCTCCTTTAATTCCAGGTTGCTTCTCCCCTTGATCAGTTTCCAACCATCGTTTCTTCTCCTGCCTTTCTGGTGCTTTGGAGAACCGTCATAATAATCACGGGTGCCGGGACCCGGAAAACCAACTTGGCGTGATCATCCTCTCGATCTCGCCGCCCAGCTTGGCCAAACCCCCCTTCTCCTCCCCCCGAGGTGCGGGGGGAGAGGGGGGAAGAAGGAGGCTTCAACCAGGGACCCAGCAGCCTGCAAGTCACCGTATGGCTGCAGCCAAGACGCCTGTCTAATGAAATGTCAACATGTTGCAAGGACAAGCTCATTAGCGGCCGAGGTTGGCCATGACATGGCACGGATGGACGGACCGGGGGGGGGAGGGGGCTCGGCTGGAATGTTTTGGACTCTGCTCTCAAACGTCCAGCCAGAACTTTTTGAAACCCCCAAGAAGAGACAGGAGGACAGTCTGTGTCCACCTTATAAACTGGAATGTCCTTTAGCCAAAAGTCAGGGGCAGCTGCACAACGGCGTCCCAAAGACAGGGGCGCTTCGGGGTTCAAGCAGTGGGTTTTTAGGGTGCCACGTTTCAAATCTGGCTGGGGAGAGAGGCTGGCCTTAAAAGAGTTGCAATTGCAAAAGAAGAAAAAAAAAGGATAAAAAATAATCAGTTTAATACAAGCATTTTGCATCGCTTAAAAATATGGATGAGCAATAGAAACATACAGGAAGTGTGTTTACAGGTTAACAGAGTAGGAAGGGACCTTGTAGGTCATCTAGTCCAACCCCACGGCCAAGCAGGAAGCCCTACGCCATTTCTGACCGATGGCAGTCCAGTCTCTTCTTGAAAGCCTCCAGGGATGAAGCTCCCACAACTTCCGAAGGCAACTTCTGTTCCATGAATTAATTGTTCTCACTGTCAGAAAGTTTCTCCTTATTTCCAGGTTGAATCTCTCCTTGTTCAGTTTCCATCCATTCTTCCTTGTCTGGCCTCTTGGTGCTTTAGAAAATAGCTTGACCTCCTTCCTCCTCTCTGGGGCAGCCCCTCAAATATTGGAAGATGCTCTCCTGTACCCCCTAATTCTTCTTTTCTTTAGACTAGCCAGACCCCAAACCTGCATCCGTTCTTCATAGGGTTTAGTCTCCAGGCCTTTGACCATCTTAGCTGCTCTTCTCTGAACTCAGAGAAGACTAGTAATTAAATTAGATTCACACAGTTGGAAGGGACCTTGTGGGTCATCTAGTCCAACCCCCCTCCCGCCCAAGCAGGAGACCCTACACCATTTCTGACAGGTGGCAGTCCAGCCTCTTCTTGAAAGCTTCCAGGGATGAAGCTCCCACAACTTCTGAAGGCAACTTCTGTTCCATTGAATACCAGAGTTGGAAGGGACCCTGTAGGTCATCTAGTCCAACCCCTCTCACCCTACACCATTTTTTTGACAGATGGCAGTCCAGCCTCTTCTTGAAAGCTTCCAGGGATGAAGCTTCTGCAACTTCTGAAGGCAAGGTCTCGACTTATGACGGAGGCCAAAATTTATGTTGCCAAGCAAAACGTTCGTTTAAGTGAATTTTGCCCCCATTTTTAACAACTTTTCTTGCCACGTTTGTTCAGCGGATTACTGCAGTCGTTAAATTAGGAACACAGTTGTTAAGCGAATCTGGCTTCCCCTTTGATTTTCCTTGTCAGAAGGTCGCAAAAGGAGATCACATGACCCCCGGGGCACAGCGACCTTCATAAATATGAGTCAGTTGCCAAGCGGACGAATGTTGATCACATGATCATGGAACGGTCGTCAGTGTGAACAACGGTCCTAAGTCGCTTTTTTCAGTGCCGTTGTAACTTCGGTCACTAAATGAAGTGTTGTAAATCAAGGACTACCTGTATAGATTGTCCTCCACTTATGGCTACTGTTGGGGCTGTTGCTAAGCAAGGTGTGGGGGGGTTAAGTAAGTTGTGCTGGATTTTGTGATCCTTTTATCCTTTTTTTTTAGCCCGGGGTTGTGAATTGAATCCCCTGCAGTCGTTAAGTGAATCGGATGGTTGTTAAGTGAATCTGGCTTCCTCCATTGACTTTGCTTGCCGGAAGCCAGCTGGGAAGGTTGCAAATGGCAGTCACGCAAACCCGATAAATAGGACCCCAAATCTGAATTATCAGTCTGAATGAGCCATGAAGCCATGAATTCTCCCTGCAATTAATTAATGCCGTTTATTTTATTTATTTTCCCCCTCACAAATCTTAAAATCAGAAAAATCTCTGAATGGGCCTGGCTGCCCTTTTAAAAGCCAAGCACCCAGGTTTCTAGTCCTCAGGATGGGTTGGAGAAGTTTTAAAGCCAACCTATCTAAATGTTGGCCATGGGTGGGTGGGGGGGCAGAGATTTAACCCATTGCCCCACGAGTCCACCCCAATGGACCAACATGCAGAACACTCAGAAGACCGATACCTTGCTTTAAACTTCTCCAATTCCATCCTGAGGACTAGAAACTTGGCGCTTGGCTTTTAAAACGCAGCCGCCTTTTCTTTTTTTAAAAAAACTGTTTCCTTTCCTAAAAGACTTTTTTTTTTTCTTGGCATGTCAGCCATAAAAGTCTGCTCCTTGTCTGCTCTTTGAAAACTCAAGTTAGACAAACTCTGGTTCGAATCCCAAGGAAAGTACATCCTAGGAACTTAACCCTGTTCCTTGACAGGTTCAAATCTGTCTGAATTTGGCAAGCCCTTTTCGCCTCTGGCTCTGATTTCGATGCCAAAATAAACCCGGCCTTTGCCTGGTGTTAGACAAGCCAGCTAATTCAGCATCTTCTTCTTCTTCTTCCTCCTGCATTCCGATGTTCCCAGATTCCACAGCGATACAGAAAGTTCTTCCACCAGTTCCCGTCTTGGATTGAGTCAGCTCACCGACGTGTATAACGTTCAGAAAAAGTCAAAAGCCAGAAACCTTTTGCACTTTTCTTGCAGACGTTTCCTGACCCAGCTAGGTAACATCATCAGGGCTAAAAGGGAGTGGGATTGCTGCTAAATGTCCCTTCTCGCAGTGATGATGTTACCAAGTCGGGCAGGGATGGGGATTCAAATTTTTTAACAACCGGTTCTGTGGGCGTGGCTTAGGTGGTGGGCGTGGCTTGGTGGTCATGTGACTGGGTGGGTGTGACTCGGTGGTCATGTTACTGGCTGGGCGTAACCAATTCAACATCAATCACATCGAGGCACGCATCTCCTCGCCTGGCCTCTCGTGACTGTGGGGATGCTGCAACAGTCGTAAGTGTGAAAAATGGTCATAAGTCACTTTTTTCCGTGCCATTGTAACTTGGAATGGTCACTCCACACAAGCAAAGTACCAGCAGAAGAGGGGAAAGAAAACTCCAGAGAAGTTCCTGAGACAGGAAGTCTAGTCCTGCCAAGAATGTAATAAGGGTTAACGGAGAGGCAGTTTCTGTAAGCAACACCAGAATGTTTCCTTCCTGCCTTCCTTACAGGATTAGCCCAGTAATTTCTTCTAACAACCGGTTCTCCGAACTGCTTAGAATGTTAACAACCGGTTCTAGTGAATAGGTGCGAACTGGGAGAATCCCACCCCTGAAGTCGGGTCAGGAAACATCTGTAAGAAAACCACCAAGATCAGAGCACCAAGGGATGGGAGGTTTGCAGGGAGGAGAGAGGGAGGGAGGGAGGGAGGGAGGGAGGGAGGGGAGGAAGGAAGGAAGGGAGGAAGGAAGGAAGGAAGGAAGGAAGGAAGGAAGGAAGGAAGGAAGGAAGGAAGGAAGGGAGAAAGAAGAGGAAGAGGAGCTGTGGAATCCTCGGTAGTCTCTGAGCTTGGTGGTTTTCTTGCAGACGTTTCCTGACCCGACTAGATAGCATCATCAGTGCTAAAGGGGAGAGGGGTTTGCTGCCAATGCCTTTTTGCACTGATGATGTTACCTAGTCAGGTCATGAAACGTCTGCAAGAAAACCACCAAGCTCAGAGAGCACCAAGGGCCGCTCATTTCAACCCCGAGTTATAAATATTCTCTTTTATTGGAAAGCAGCATTAGCCAGAGGGCTTACAGATAGTCCTCGATTTATGACCGTTTGCTTAACTTATAATGGCACCGGGAAAAAAGGGCTGCTGTCCTGGCAGGGAGCCCTTTCTTCCCTTTTATCCTCAACAACCTTGCGAAGTAGGCCAGCCCAACTGGCATGTGACTCTATTCCATTATTCCTCCTTGGTGTACTGTCAATCCCAGCCTCCTCATCACGGATCCACGTTGGCTGGAGCTGCTGGGATGGGAGTTGTAGTCCAGCCAGGTACAAAAGCCAATTTTTTTTCCCTCCCATCCTGCTGTAATCAAGAGGACCTTCCAAGAATGGCTATATTTGTTTCACCTTTGCTCCTAGCCTGCTTTTTCTTCCTAACCTGGTTCTGCAAAAAAAAAAAAAAAAAAGGCGCAGAATGCAATGTTTGGAATAGCCAAGACTCTGGATGTTTTTGCAGGAACCATTAAAAGAATGAATAAATCTTTTGAGAAGCAGAAATTGTCAGGGAACATTCCACCAGCATTCGGCTCCCGACCTTCACCCCAGACTTGCAATCTTTACAGCCCGCTTCCGTTTCAAAACCGGGTTAAAAATTTATTTGCAATCTTGTTGAGGAAAACTTTTCATTGGGGAAAGGCGGCTAGTCGTATGCTACCTGCGGTCCCTGCTCGCCCCCTGGCGGCCAATGGCGAATATTTCCAGCAGGAAAGTCCAATTTAAAGTCTAATTAACGTTTCAGGTGATTAAATTTGGCATTACCTAAGCTGTTGTCTGTTGCTTTCCACTTCATTAGAGGTGTTTACGCCAAAATTTAGCAAAGCTTGGGCGTGCCAAAAATTATCCTGACACCCCCCTCCTCCCCAAGGGAGAGAGATAGAGATGATGGAATAAGCTTCCTTTATTTCTCTCAGGTGGGGCAGGAAATTTAACAGTAGAGCAATGTTTTATTTATCAGCCAGGTTCCAACTGTTGGTTGTTTTAAGAATAACATGACAACTTTTGCTGGGTATCTTGCTGAAATGAAGGCTTAGGATAAACAGGCGAAAGCTTTTTGTTGACTTGCTCGCTTGGGATGGAACGGCTCCGTATTTTTTCTGTACAACAACTCTGTAAGGGAGGCTGGACTGAAAGGAACTGGCCAAGGCTCTCCCATGGGAGCTTTTGTAGCTGGGGGAGGATTCAAATCCAGGCTTCCCTCTCCCACCCCTTCATCACCCTGTTTTTTAAAAAAATATGGTGCTAAAAACAAACACTCAATCGTTGGAATTGTTGCTTAGGGCTCTGTTAGAAGGGAGTGGGGTTTGTGGAGAGGAGGAGTAATAATAATAATAGTAGTAGTAGTAGAGTAGTAGTAGTAGTAGTAGAGTAGTAGTAGTAGTAGAGTAGTAGTAGTAGTAGAGTAGTAGTAGTAGTAATATAGGTCCTCAGTTAGGACTCGAGCTGTTGAGCTACCAACCAGTCTCAAAGGCTGTGAATCTCACTAAAGATAATAATAATAATAATAATAATAATAATAATAATAATAATAATAATAATAATAATAATAATAATAATAATAATAATAATAATAATAATATTGTGGGGTCTTGGATACTTTCTGAGCTTGGCTGTTTTCTTCCAAACATTTCATGACCCAACTAGGTAACATTATCAGTGCTAGAAGCGAATTGGGATTGTGGAGAGGAGGAGGAGGAGAGGAAAAAAGGGAAGGAAAGGAAAGAACAATATGAAGGAAGGGAGGGACGGAGAAAAAGAGGAGGGAGGGAGGAAAGAAGGAAGAAAGGGAGGGAGGGAGAAAGGACAAGGAGAGGAAGAGGAGGAGGAATCCTGGGTGCTCGGTTGTTTACTTGCACATGTAGACATTTCATTACCCAAGTAGGTAACAACCTCAGCACTAGAAGAGAGTGGGGTTTGCTCATCCTAGTTCTGATGATGCTACCTGGTTGGGTAATGAAACGTCTGCAAGAAAAAACCACCAAGTTCACAAAGCACCAAGGACTTCATAGTCCCCCTCCTCTTCCTTCTGCACTCTAAAAACTCCTCTCCCTTTTAACACTGATGCCATTACCTATTTGGGTCATGAAACATCTTCAGGAAAACAACCAAGTTTGGAGAGCACAGTTCAGCCCTGAATTACAGCTGCTCTTTTTTTATCAAAATGCTGCTTAATCTGAAGGCCAAGTTCTGATTTAATCTACATCTGATTCCATTGGATCAACTTCTTGAATTAATCCTTTTTTTTTGTATGTGTTTTGGAGTTTGCACAAGGCAACGGCCCAGGAATTGAAAAACCAGAGGTTGGAGAAACAGCCCTCAAAAAAACAAAAAGTTAAAATCCATAAAACCTAACCCATTTGCAAAAGCAACCCCTGGGTTAATTACTGACCAGGGTTAAGTGTATTGGACAAAGGCAGTTTAAGAGGGCAATTTTTCTGACTGAAGAAGTGTGAAATTCCACTGAAAGAAAAACATAGATTCTGACAAGGCAAACAATACCCCTCCAAGGTCCCTTTAACCTCTATTCTCATTGATTGATTGATTGATTGATTGATTGATTGATTGATTGATTGATTGATTGAAAGAAATGGTCTAGGGTCTCCTGCTTGAGCAGGGGGTTGGACTAGATGACCTACAAGGTCCCTTCTCCAACTCTGTTATGCTATACATTTGTTGTAATGACTAGGCAAAATTAAGCCAACTAATCTTGAAGGAAGAGGTCCTTTAAATTGAGATGGAACTATTTTAACTTCCAAAGGAAATTTAAACTCAGTTTCCTCTTGAGTGATTAGATCAATCCCAGCGCTACCAGCTGTGGCTGGGGAGGAGTGAGATAGACTGCTGGAGGAGTCAGGTAATATTTGCTTCCAATCTTCAGGGATCATTGTATAACCATTTTTTATTCCTTCTACAAGTCCTCTTGTAAAATTTCCACTAATCCCATAGTCTGTAACTGCCTTTTTTAACTCTCTTAAGATCTGATAAGGCAGACCCTCCCATTCTGCTACTTGCAGTCCAAGCTGTGGCCTCTGACCAGGATGATATCGTACTGGACAAACAGACAGTAATTCTGCAAGTTCTGTTCCTGAGACAGAGGCATCCCTTTTACATGTCTCTACCATTTTCTGAAAAAAAGACTGAACAATAGAGTCAGGAGGCTTTTGCCCTGTATCTGCAGGAGCTGAGGGAATTGAAGACATATATTCAGGTGGAGAAGGAGGATAAATGACAGCATTAGTATAACGTGGAGGTGTTAAAAGAGAAAGTTCATTGTGACCAAATTTTTCAATTGCATTTCTACATAAATGCCACACCTGCAAAATTTCTATTTTTGCTCTAGGTTCAGTGTGCAATGTTTTTCCTATACGTTCCCAATCAGTTAATTTTAAAGACCCCTTTTCTGGGTACCATAGGCACTGAGCTACAATCTCCTGGACCAGCCTTAAGAGATTTTTGTCTGGTACCTCAGTATTATTTTTCTTCAACAAATAGCCTAATTCATCTACATGCTTCCTTTGTTCCTCAGAAAGCGAAGACCCCATACTTACAGAAACCAAAAGGTTGAAGAAACCGCAAAGGGTTGAAGGTGCACCAAATCCTTTCTGGACGAAGTAAGAGGGTCCCTGTTCATGCGCCACTTGTTGTAATGAGGCAGTCGAGGTGTTTGATCATGATTCATTTGATCATGATCAAACACCTCGACTGCCTCATCGTTACAACATACATTTAGGTGCCCTTCGAGACACACCTTTGGAGTCCCAAATGATGTGCAACTTCCCAGGCTCGCAGAGAGAATCCAGTTCCTTTATTTTAATTAACAGGTAAGGAGGGGAAGAATAATAAGATTACGAATAATATAATAACATTAAAAGTTCACAGGCCAAGCTCGTTCCCCCAAAGTCAAGAGAAAACATGGCCGATTTGTAAACAAGATCCACACCCTGTTGTTTGGCGTAATGCCTCTTATCCCTTAAGATGCCAAAAAAAATTAGCTTTCGGTGTCTCCTCGCCACGCCGTGGCAGGGACCCCGTCTTCACACATGTATAATATTAAATAAAAATGATACCCCTTATTAGTACCATTGTACTTGCTTAATAATTCCCTTTTTCTGCCCCATTTCAAAAAGGCTAGAGGCCTCCCGGTCAGAAATGATGCAGTCCTTATCAACAATCCAATACTGTACTGTATATATCTTTTTTAAAAAAAAATCATAAAACTCAAAATCCAGGGGTTCCTCGACTCTGGATAAATAATACATTTTTTTGCATCGGTTCAAAAGGATCACCAAAACGAAAACAAAAAAAAACCTCACCAGAATCCAGAATGTCAGAGCTTGAATTCTGGAGAGAAAAGAGGGGTTGTGTGTATCATGGAAGCTTGCAAAACCTCATCCAGACACCCCCAAATCGGTCCAGAGATTGTTCTTGTTTTAAAAATAGAATTCCCGTTCAAACTCCGTCCTGATAGCCAACAAACAGGTCCAGGCACTTAATCTCCAAGGTCAGACTAGTTTGATCGGGGCCCGAGGTGGAAAAATCGTAACATACAGCTCGAAGGGATGCTATGAGGTCATCTAGCCCAACCCCCCTCTCCTTAATCAAAGGTGGAAAACTATCCCATCGCTTCTCAAACCCCGAGCCTCTGCTTGCGCATACCCAGGGAAACGGGTAACTCGCCATCTTTCGGTGATGGGAATCAGTTGGTGAACAATTTTAACCTTGAAAAATTATTTTGCCTTGACTCTCAAGGCGGCTGCTCACATCTTTCACACCATTCATCAACGTCCTCGGAAATAGGCGACGGATTCAAAGAACGGTGAACAAACAATTCTAAATCCAGGCTTCGGAGACACTATTGCATCCCAACCCCAGCGAGGATTTAAAAGGCAGCCCCAATGCAAGCAACTAAGATGCATCCGAAAATTCTTTTCCTGCACGGGCTAAAGTGGGGTCAGACTAGATGACCTCTGAGAATCATCCCGCCCCAAGCCTTGGCCTGCCACGCAGCCAAAACTGAGCCCCTTTCTAACATTGAAAGCCGCTGTCCTCCTATCCAGAAGTCCTTTAAGCATGGGCCAAAGGGGGTCAGACTAGATGACCTCTGAGAATCATCCCACCCCAACTCCCCCAAGTCTTGGCCTGCCAAGCAGCCAAAAATGAGCTCCTTTCTAACGTTCAAAGCCGCCATCATCCCATCCGGAAGTCCGATCCAGATTTTTTTTTTAAAAAAATAATAATAATTTCCCTAGCGCTTCATGAAAGATTTGTGGAGATTCACTTTTTACGCGGTGTCTTTTTCAACCACGCCGGGTTCGAAATACCGGACCTGGCGGTCTGGTCCAGCAGCCAAACTCATCCCGTCCTTTGCCCCCGCCCCCTGGGCAAGACTTCCCAAGTTCAAAGGAACAACGGTACCCCCCCCCCAAAAAAAAGGGGGGCTGGGATGTTTAGGAACAAGGAGCAGAGCTATGAAGGATGCTCGGTGCCCCCATGATGCCGTGAAGGGTGGTAGCCGCCTTGCGCGAGGCTTTCCGGAGTAGCGGACTGTCGGGGTGTCGCTCCTGCAGGTGTCGCAGGTGAGATTCCTGACTATCGGCCGTCGATCCGCAATCCTCGCAGACGTAAAGTTTAGCCCGGCGTTCCTTGTAGGCGTAACTCTGCTGCACCCCGTGGATTTTTTTCAGGTGGGACTCCAAGGAGCAGCGCTGGGTGAAGGCCTTGTCACACAGGTCACATTTGTAAGGACGCACACCTGCAGGGCGGGGGAGAGAGGAGGAGGAGGAAGAGGAGGAGGAAGGATCCAGGGTGAGTTCAGACAACCCAGGTTGCCCGAGGACAATTGCTGCGCTTGTGGCACCCTCCCAAGTGACAATCTCTTCTTGTCTTAAGGGTGACAGGTAATCCTCCATTTACAACGGGGAGTAAAATTTCTGTTATTAAGCAAGGCAGTTCAGCAAGGCGCCTGGTTTTATGTCCCAAAGGTGCTTTTTCAGGAGGCAACTGGCCTTTTTTGGTTTTTCCTTTGAAGACGTTTTGCTTCTCATCCAAGAAGCTTCTTCAGCTCTGGATGGTGGAGGATGGATGGATTTATACTCCTTGCAGGCAGCTGGTCATTTGCATCCTTTTATAGACAGTCGTTGAGGCCGCTCGGCCCCTCTCTCAATTGAGTGGTGGGAGGGATATACGACCTCATCTATCTCCACGGTCTTTTCAACAGATCCAAGGAGGCTCCACACCCATTTGCACCACTCAGGTGACCCTGAGGACTCAGATAAACCTCCAAGTGGCCTTGATGACACTCTTAAAAAGATGCAAATAACCAGCTGCCTGCAAGGAATATAAATCCTTCCATTCCCCACCATCCAGTCAGAGCTGAAGAAGCTTCTTGGATGAGAAGTGAAACATGTTCAAAGAAAGAGTAGAGTAGAACAGAACAGAACAAAACAGAACAGGAATAGAATTAATAGAAATGGAAACAAATGGCATAGAATGGAAGGGAAGGGGAGGGGGAGGGAAGGGGAGGAGAGGAAAGGAAAGGAAAGGAAAGGAAAGGAAAAAGGAAAGGAAAGGAAAGGAGAGGAAAGGAAAGGAAAGGAAAGGAAAGGAAAGGAAAGGAATATACTAAAATTAAAAGGAAAAGATGACTCTGAATATTATTTGATTTGGGATAAATGGTACAATTGGATAGACCGGAAAACAATGCATAAAATAATGAACCTATGAAACATATTATCATATATATATATGTGTGTGTATGTATGTATGTATGTATGTATGTACACACACACACACACACACACACACACACTAAAAGATAGGAATTTATAAAATACTAGTCTTATTCCTCTTTCTCATTGACTAAGTTACATAAAGGACATCTATAAAAATACATAGTTATAATCCAATAATAATAATAATAGACTATTATGTATTATTACAATATAGATAACAGTTACTTTACAAGGGACAAGAAGTAATTGCCATTTAATACCTTTTATGAGATATCTAAATCACTATCAAATGTATTAGAGAGAAATAAGATTTGTCTTATTATAGAATGTGTGGTGATGTTTATTTGTATGACTTGTTATTTTTTTTATTTCTGTATATTTGTATATATTAATCTTTTGTACTCCATAAAGTATTTTTTAAAATTTAAAAAAAGGAATAGAAACAGAACAAGAACAGAAAGGAACAGGTACAGAACAAGAACAGCATATAAAGAATAGAATGGAATTCCTTTTCTAGCTAAGTGTGATCGGACACCCAAGACATTTGTCACCCAAGGAAACCGTCTTGCTTAACAACAGAAATGCGGGGCTCAAAGTCGTAAGTCAAGGACTACCTACAGAACGGAGGATTGATTGTGCGGGCACAACCACTGTTTCTCCTTTTTGGATCTTCTAGGGGAGATCACAACTTGGTGTTCGCAACTATTGTCTTGGCATTGTACGCTAAGGAGAACTGGGGAAGGCCACCGCTAACCAGTCTCCCCTCCCTCGCGTATCCATAGATCTGCGTCTAAGAAAGACCCTGTTATAGATCCCCTTTTTTAAAATCAGACTATCATCCCTGTCTGGATCTCATGGCGAGGAGAAGCTCAGGCCTCACAATCAGGAGGCGGTGAGTTTGATCCTCTCCAGGCACACTGAGAATTTATCTGCTGAACTAAACTCCGCACTGGCAACAGGAAAGGCATCCGGTCAGTAAAACACTGCTAGCTCCATTCAGTTGCCCGGACTCCACCCCTGCAAGGGATTATGGGGTTGTTAAAAGATGATGATGATCCCCGGCTGAATCTCCAAAGCCATTCTGGGCACCGGTGACAGCGCCAGCCACTTGCCGCCCCGCGCCAAGCTCACCTGTGTGCGTCCGGACGTGTCGCTTGAGGTCGAAGGTGTCGTTAAACCCTTTGTTGCAGTAGGGACAGAGGTGCCGCTTGATCTCGCTGTGGCATTTGAGGTGGCGGTTGAGCATCCGTTGGTAGGAAAAGGCCTTTTGGCAAAAGGGGCATGAAAACTGCTCGAGGGGACCGTCAGCCGGGCTCACCTGTGGAAAGGTAAAAAAACAAAAAACAAAAAAACCACTTTGGTTTGATGTTCTGCCACAGCCTAGCCCGCCACTCCTCCCCGAAATGTGGTCCTTGCCGGTCAGAGCGAAGCTAAGATTCTAGTCCTCATGATCGCCCATAGTCAGAAAAGTTTTTGAGCACTGCCCTACCGGGGCTTGGCACTTCCAAACCCCGATGGCAGTTTTCAACGGGTAGGACTTTCAAGAGAGGGAGTCCCTTTCCCAACCCTCATTTTGAAGCCGCGGGCACATCAAAATGCCCCGTTGCGAAATATCCCATCAAATGTCTAAATAAGTCCTCGACTTACAACAGTTCATTTAGCGACCGTTCAAAAGTTCTAATGGCACCGAAAAAAGGGGGGCGTACGACCGCCTTTCACCCCTTACCACCATTGCAGTTTATCCCAGCAGGTCGTGACTAAAATTCGGATGCTTGACGACTGACTCCTATTTACGACGGTTGCAGGGGCTCATGTGATTCCCCTTTTGTGACCAGTCCTAAGTGTGAGGACTGGCTCTAAGTCAGTGTTTTTCACTGCTGTCATAACTTCACATCCATGGTTTGTAAGCCTCCCAGTTTCCTCACACCTTGGTTTGCCCGCAGGGCCCCAACCGAACCCCAACCAGCCCAACAAACCCTCATTTGGGGTTTGCTGCTCCTTTGCTCCCTCCAGACCTTCTTTCGTTCTGCTCTTTTAATTACAAATAAAAGAAAGAAAAAAAAGGGAAATGTAATTTTTTCCAAGCAGGAAAAAATTACCTTCTTGGTGAAAAATCTGCCTCTCTCCTCCCATCTGGGACATTTCTTAACCAATAAACTAGCAATGTTTTGCACGTGGCTACCATTTTGTGAGCGCGCCCGCAACTGTGGCTGGTGCATCCCAGGTCCTCGAAGCCTTTCCCCCCCCCATATGACTAACTTCCTTCGCTTTATCTGTACCCCGCCCCTGATTTAATCAAGCACAGCCTAGGAGCGGCGTCGACACAATCACACACCTTACCGCTTCATTATTGTTATTTGCTTTTTAGGCGTACAGTCTCTCCTTCCCTGCGGGAACCCCACTGGGGCCCATGAGAAATGGTCATAAATTGCGGGAAATGGTGTAAGGGTCTCCTGCTTGGGCGGAGGAGGTTGGACTAGATGCCCTCCAAGGTCCCTTCCAGCTTCGTTAATCTACTTGACAGCTTTAAGACTTGTGGACTTCAATTCCCAGAATTCCTCCTCCAGTCATGTTAGCTCAGGAATTTTGGGAGTTGAAGTCCACAAGTTTTTAAGGTTCCCAAGTTTGAAGACCCTTGATCTATATATATATAAAAGCGAAAGGCCCCTCACGCATCATCACAAAATCTCCAGCACCGTAAATTATGTTCCTCTTGGCTTCTAGGGGCTCACTAAGAAAGGATTTTTCCAAATGACCATCAGAGCATTAGTATTTCCTATATTATTATTATTATTATTATTATTATTATTATTATTATTATTATTATTATTATTATTATTATTATTATTATTATTATTATTATTATTATTAACATGCTCTGATGCTAAAGAGTTCTACTCCCCCTCCCCACCTGAAAAGAAACCTGTTCCAAATGCAAAACACAAGCAGAGGAAAAGAGTTTCTGCTTCTGTTTCAGTTTCACAGCACCAAGCAGCTTTAGTACAGAACAGTTGAGCTAAGCCACGCCCAGGCTCCTTGCTGTCTCCTTGCTCACACAGCAAATACTGTTTCAGTTTCCAAACAGCCCTCAACTCTCTCACACACTGACAGGACTCTAGCCAGGTGAATACCAATGGATGCTGGTAGGCAGTGGCAGAATTCCACCACCACCCCCATTATTTTCCTCCCCAAAAACTAAGCCCGACCACATAGTTTCGTAGCGAAGCCCGGGTATCGAGCTAGTCTGTAATAAACTAGGGTGCAAAGCTGCTGGTCAGTCCTACCTTGATTTTGGAGTGCGTGAAGTCGGACTCGTTTTCCTGGCATGCCCCACTGGACACGTGGGCCGCGCCATGGGGCTGAGCCGCCGTGTAGACAGAGTTGCGGATGGTCATGTCCAGCGGCATCGGGAAAGATGGCGGCTCGGCCACCGAAGGTTCCGGGTCCTTCCAGAGCGCATATCCGCCCAGGGAGACTGTAGAAGAGAAAGGAATTTTTTTTTTTTTAAGAAAAAGAGAGAGATGGGGTTCCTAGAGGCCATTAGACTACAGGTTGTCCTTGATTTACAACGACTCCCTTAGTTCAAAGCTACAGTGGCACAGAAAAAAGTGATTTATGACCGTTTTTCACACCGGCGACTGTTGCGGCGTGATCAAAATTCAGACAGTTTGTCAACTGATTCATATTTATGATGGCCGCAGCGTCCTTTTTTGCGGCTTTCATGTCAATGGGGAAAACCAGATTTGCTTAACAACCATGTGACTAACTTCACACTTTGGAAGGATTCACTGAACAAAAAAGGCGGTTAAAATGGGGCGAAATTCACTTTAACAACCGCATTCCCTAACAATGGAAATTTTGGCTTCCCTTCTTCGTCGTAAGCCGAGGATTACCCATAAACACTTTTAACGTGCTGGCATAACTTTGAACAGTCACTAAACAAGTGGTCACAAGTCGAGGACTATCTTAACCCTCTTGCCTAATGCAGGAAAAGCCAAACTAGGATTTGTGGCTTGTAAGTCCCCAGAGAGATTGCAGCATCTTTGCAAGGGTGACAGTTCTGGTTATGTTTACGCATCATGTTAAGCCGGGATTAAGCTACGATGCAACATCACTGTGTGAAATTGAACATCCAGCAAAGTCCCCATTTGCTTTAATCCACTTCTTTTTGCCCTTGGTTCAATTTTATCCAGCTTTCTAAGAGTCTAACATGCCCTCATTAGCAAACCAGGTCAAGGCTTATTGTGACGGCCCAAGACATCGCACAAGGCCCTGAAGTTCCAGGGGTCGCCAACCTTTTGGACCTCAGGGACCACCAAACTCATCATTTTAAATCCCGCGGACCAGAGACCCTGGGAAAATCCCAAAAAAAGTCTGCAGGAAAATTCCCCACCCCGATTTCCGACAGATTGATCGTTCTTTATTTGGGATCGCAGGATTCTGTCTCCAGCTTCGTTCTCAGGGGGAGAGAGAGAGAGAGAGAGACTTTTGGCTTCATGCAAGGAAAGCATCAGAAGCCGCAGAAGTCTTTTCTTCTCCCCCAAACTCCACCAGAAATGAGTCTTTGCCGGCGCAGCCTCTTGGAGCAGGAGGCCTTGCAGGGTCCCAAAGACTCATTTCTGGCAGAGTTTAGGGGAGAGAAAGAAAGACTTCGGCTGCTTTCCTTGCGTGTAGCCAAAAGCAGAAGAAGAAAGAAGCGGAAAGAAGCAGCTAGGTGGCCAGGCCAGGAATGTGGGGCAAGTGGGGCAAGTTTCCCCACTCCGTCCTTTCCAACCCTCCCCTCACTACGTTGTGTTGTGTGCAATACAAGCGATGCAAGCCTTGTGTTCCCACAGGCCATGTGGGTGGCACAGCCTTGTGTTCCTGAGCAACCTGGATTAATTGCTTTGGGGGTGACATTTCTCTGCGGACCGCCAACATTTTCTTGCGGACCATCAGTGGTCCCCGGCCCACCGGTTGGCAACCACTACCCTGAACCGCAATGAATGCAACCCCTCCATGCTACCGGATCTCATTCTCCACATCTAACCAGAGCAGAATTATTCAACGCTCCAAAAAATGGGAGTCGCTTTTCTCCACTTGGATAGAAAAAACACCACCGAGACTCTAGGAACACTTATCAAAAGCCACATTCAGGGCTTTTATTTTTTTCCCCCACACACACAGCCCAATGGACGCCTCTCAGAGCTGGCCCACCTCCAGCTACCTGGAAAAACCAGCCCAGGTTGGAGATGAAAACGAGGCGGGTTCAAAACAAGCAAAAGGGCACTTTCGCAAGGCTGGCCAGGATGCTAGTCCTCAATGACTTTGCAACATTGGGAAATAAGCCCGGGGTTCCGCTCCCCTTTCCTCCCCCTAAAAAATATTTTTTTAAAATAAAAATAAAAAAGAACCTATCCCCTCCTTGTTTGGCGTCCCTCTATCAGGACCCAACGCCAGCTGCAATAGCAGTAAACAGACTGGAACCGGTTGACCGGGATGTTATTGGAAAGCGGCGGCCCAACCCAGCGAGTTAATTAAGCGTTTCCGGGGCTGGCGCCACTTTTCAAGGGCCCATTACCTGCCTCCAGAAAGGTGGAGTAAGGAGGAGGCTGCTGGCTGTGTGTTGCAATGGCCCTTAAAAGGTACGCAAGGAACACGACACAGATTCTCTCCGACTCCGTTGGACGACGGAAAGAAAGAGAAAGAAAAATAGACAGCTCAGCAGAAGGGACAGCTAGTCCTCGGACTTACAACGGGTCATTTAGCAGATCATAATCACAGCTGGAGTTCTTTGGGTAATCTTTGAAGTTGTGGGAGCTTCATCCTTGGAGGCTTTCAAGAAGAGGCTGGACTGCCACCTGTCAGAAATGGTGTAGGGTCTCCTGCTTGGGCAGGGGGTTGGACTAGATGACCTACAAGGTCCCTTCCAACTCTGATTATTTGTTATCTTACCTAACTTAAGGCCGCAATCGGCGTGCAAAATGTCTGTTTCTAAGCGAGACCTTTGTTAAGGGAGGTTGGCCCCGTTTTACAGCCTTTTTTTTGCCACAGTGGATCACTGCAGTTCTTAAGCTAGTCACACAGTCGTTAAATGAATCTGTCTTCCCAAATTGACGTCACTTGTCAGAAGGTTGCAAAAGGGGATAACCCCGGGATGCTGCGACTGTCATAAATATGAACCATTTAGTGACCGTTCTAAGTTACAACGGCCCCGAAAAAGGTGACCAAGCGGTTGTTTTTCACCCTTAACGGCCGTTGTAGCATCCACACGGTAATGTGGTCAAAATTCAGAGGCTTGGCAGCTGACCCATATTTACAACGGTGGCCGTGTCTCCGGTGTGTGTGTGTGTGTGTGTGTGTGTGTGTGTCATGTGATCCCCTTTTGCGACCGAGTGATCAAAATGGAATCCCAAGTTGTTAAGTGAGGTTTGTCCCATTTTATGACCTTTCTTGCCACAATTGTTAAGCAAATCATTGCAGTTGTCACACGGTCGTTAAGTGAATCCGGCTTCCCCGTTGACTGGGCTCGTGAGAAAGGGGATCGCATGATGCCAGGACACTGCAACCAACATAAGTACGGGCAAATTCCTCACAAACACAACGGAGCCCAAAATCTCTGTGGCTGAGACGTTTGCTAAGCGAAATTCGCCCCGTTTTACCGACTTTCCTTGCCACGTTAAGTGAATCCCTGCAGTTGTTAAGTGAACCACAGGTTGTTAAGTGAATCTAGCTTCCCTGTGGACTTGGCTGGTCAGGCGGTCGCAAAAGGGGATCGCGTGGCCTCTGGGACACTGCGAGACCTTCGTAAGTGCGAGCCAGTGGCCAAGCGTCTTAATTTTGATCACGTGGTTGTGGACATGCTGTGACAGTGGGTTGGAAGTCGCGTTTTTTCCAGGCCCATTTTCAGGCTGTTTTCAGGTCATATTTTGGACCAAAACATCCTGAAAACGGCCCAAAAATGGCCTGGAAAAATGCCTGAAAAAGGCCCCAAAAGTGGCTTCTTTTTGGCTGTTTTTCCGGCCATTTTCTGGACCAAAACATCCTGAAAATGCCCCAAAAATGGCCTGGAAAAATGCCTGAAAAGGGCCCCAAAGTGGCTTCTTTTGGGGGCCATTTTTCAGGCCATTTTTTTGAACCAAAACATCCTGAAAAAGGCCCAAAAATGGCCTGGAAAAGGCCTGAAAAAGGCCCAAAAAGTGGCTTCCTTTTGGCTTTTTTTCAGGCCATTTTTCGGACCAAAACATCCTGGAAACGGCCCAGAAAACGGCTGGAAAAGCCCGAAAAATGGCTTGGTTTTTTTGGTGTTTTTGGGTGCTCTGGCGCCCTCGAAGACCAGCTGGCCAGTGCACCAGAAGGCCAGCTGGCAGTGGCACATGTGCCTAGAGGGAGGGCTCTCCATGCCACTCTGCCAAAGGTTCACCATTACCGTTCTATACACGGTCTTCTCGTAAAAAGTATATTACATGCTTTATAAGAAGAAGTTTCTGCTGGTTTTTCCAATCCCGAAATAAAAACTCTGCTCGCGCCCTGCAACGGCATTCTTCGCCCAACATTAATTTCACGTTTCGCTTTCAAATTCACAACGGAGGAGCCCGAAGGAGAGAGAGAAAGAGAGAGGCTTGTCAAATTTGTCAGCAGATTTATTTTTCCTTTTAAGTTCGCTTTTTTAATTAAAAGGAAGAGGTGACGTTTGGTGCCAAAACCAAAAAACCATCAAATATAAATTGTACCGCATTCCAAGCAAAAGAACTGAAGGAATACCACCTTTCCATCAAAACATGTTATCTGGGATGATTAATAGTAGAAACTGTTAAATAATAATAATAATCTCTGTGAGTGCACCGCTCTGCACATTCTCAGAAGAACTGTTTTTGCTCGTCGTGCAGATCATAATCACAGCCGTCGTTTTTCGGGTAATCTTCAACTTCAGACCACAATTGGCACCCAAACTTCCCTTGGCTAAGCAGAACAGTTGTTTTAAGTGAGTTTTGCCCCGTTTTACGGCCTTTCTGGCCATAGTTGTTAAGCGAACCACTGCAGTTGTTAAGCTAGTTACACGGTTTTTGAGCGAGTCTGCTTGGGCGCAGGGTTGGACTAGATGACCTACAGGATCCCCTCCAACTCTGTTAATCCCCATTGACTTCGCTTGTCGGAAGGTCACAAAAGGTTGTGACCCGGCAGGGCCATGCGTCATAAACACGAACTGTTTAACAACCGTTCGAAGTTATAACAGCACTGAAAAAAGTGACTTATGACTGTTTGCAACATTCCCTGTGGTCCCATGATGAGAATTCAAATGTTTGGCCAATGACTCATATTTATGATGGATTGCAATGTCCTGGGGGGGGTCACGTGATCCCCTTTTGTGACCTTCTGACAAGCCAAATCAATGGGGGGAAGCCAGATTCGCTTAACGACCATGTTGCTAACTTAAGCACTTCAATAATTCGCTTAACGATTGCGGTAAGAAAGGTTGTTAAAAATGGGGCAAAACTCACCTAACCAATGTCTCACTTAACATCATAAATTTGGGGTTCCATTGTGGTCATAAGTCGAGGACAACCTGGTCATGCTAGTTGCCAGATGCCTGAATTTTGATCACAGGAATTCTGCAACGGTCGTGTGAGAAACGGTAACCGGTTGCTTTTTCCAGCGCCGTTGTAACTTTCAATGGTCACTAAATGAACCGTTGTAAGTTGAGGACTACCTGTATTCCATCCTACGTCCTAGCTTTCCCCAAAATTTTGGTTGTGAGGGGGTGCGGAGAGACAGAGATTGATCTACCTATCTTCTCAGATCTTTAACTGGAGTTAGTTAGCGAGTTGGTGTTTTCCCGACATTTTGAAGTGGGATAAATCAATCGAAATCAATACGTGTTGGGTTTCAAATCCCAGCGCCCCCGGTGAGCAGTCATGAGGAAGGGGTTTCACATGGTCTTTTGGGGGGGGTTGTGATACTCCACGCGACACCATCAGCCCAGGCAAGACAACGGGGTCCAAACCCCCAAATTTCCTATCTATATTTTGAGGCCCAAAACTCAGGTCTCAAGACACATCCCACAACCCAGCCACAATATTCTCCTCTCTCTCCCTCTCTTTCTTCTCCCTCTCTCCTGCTCTCTTTCTCTGTCTCTCTCCCTCTCTTCTCCCTCTCTCTCTTTCCCTCTCCTTCCTCCCCACCCCTCTCCCTCCCTTCTGCACTCTCCCTCTTTCCCCCTCTCCATCTCTTCTCCCTCTTTCCTTCTCTTTCCTCTCCCTCCCTCCCTCTCTCCTCTCTTTCTCTGTCTCCATCTCTCTTCCCTCTCTCCCTCTTTCCCTCCCTCCTGCGCTCTCTCCCACACTCTCCCTCTTTTCCCCCTCTCCATCTCTTCTCCCTCTTTCCTTCTCTTTCCTCTCCCTCCTTCTCTCTTTCTCAGTCTCTCTCCATCTCTTCCTCTCTCCCCCTCCCTCTTTCCCTCTCTCTCCCTCCCTCTTTCCCACTTCCTCCCTCTCCCTTCCTCCTTCTCCCCTCCTTCTCTCTTCTTTCCTCTCCCTCCCTCCCTCTCCCTCTCTGCCCAGCCTATCTCGCAGGGTTGTTCGTAGGATGCCAGAAGCCAAGAAAGGTGAAGAACGCAAAACTTCAGGGCAAGATTGAAATCTAAAACTCTGGTCGTTTTCATTGTCCTTCTCAAAAGATGTTCTCTTGTGCGCGGACTAACAGGCACTTCAGCGTGCCTCGTTTTGCATTTTGGATCATTCTGGACGGCTCCAGAAAGCAAGATGGCGGGAATCCTGCTGGAATGCATGTGCCTCTTGTATGTACATATGTACCTACAATGTACAGTCACAAACCTGGAATCTACAGAGAAACCTGCATCAGGCTGCCAGCGTGATTAATTAGATGCTAATTACAGAGTCCTGAGCTGAGGCTAGAGTAGCTTGCCAAGTAATGTGAAAAATGTGCTCCGCCAAACGTTAGCAGCCTCTCCTAAAAATCACTTAGAGGTCTCCCCCATCTCTCCCCCCGCTAACCCCACTGCCGGAGGAAAATTCATATTCAGACGCAGTGGATCATTAAAAAAAACCTGAATAAACACCATTGGGCAAAAAAAAGGAAACAAGCCAGAAAACTATCTGATTGTCCTCATATCAGAAGCAAACAATGCGGACCAGGCAAAACTTGCCAGGTTCCAGGTGGTTTGCTCTTTTTTTAAAAAAATTGTTTTACTTTTTTATTTGTAGCTCACCTTTATTATTTTTAGAAGTCACTCCAAGGGGGCGAACAGAACCCGTCCCACTTTCCTTCTCCTATTTTCTCTACAACAACAACCTCGCGAGGTGGGGTGGGCTGAGAGAGTGAGACTGGCCCAAAGTCACCCAGTTTGACTTCCATGGCTAAATGGGACTAGAATTCACGGTCTCCTGGTGATTGGCCCAACGTCACCCAGCCAGATTTCATCATGGCTAAGGTGGTACTAGAACTCACCGTCTCCTAGTGACTGGCCCAAAGTCACCCAGCTGGCTTTCCTGCCCAAGGCAGGCTAGAACTCACTGTCTCCTGGTGATTCAGGACTAGAATTCACTGTCTCCTGGTGATTGGCCCAAAGTCCAGCTTTTATGCCTAAGGCGGGACTAGTATTCACCGTCGCCTGGTGATTGGCTCAAAATCATCCACCTGGCTTTTTCATGACTAAGGCAGAACTAGAACTCGCTGTCTCCTAGTGATTGTCCCAAAGTCACCCACTTGGCTTTCATGCCTAAGGCGGGACTAGAGCTCCCAGTCACCTGGTGATTGGGCCAAAGTCACCCACCTGGCTTTCACGTCTAAGGCGGGACTAGAACTCACTGTCTCCTTGTGATTGGCCCAAAGTCACCCAGCCAGCTTTCATGGCTAAAGTGGGACTTGAACTCACCGTCTCCTGTTGAAAACTTCTATGCACCCTTTCCTTGAACCAATCCTAAAGGTTTAGATTTCAAATCCCCGGGGGGCTGTTGAGCATTCTGGGAACCGAAGGGGACCCCGGGTTGCATCTGGCTAGTTGACAGTTCCAAAAAAAGGCTCAGCCGAGGAGACCTGATGAGTAAACAAGGTATGCCTCAACCTGGTCAGCAAATCCAGCCAGCCACAATTCATCAACTAAAACCAGTTAAACCTGGCCTGAGCCCACACACCCATCATGAGGCTGCATTTGCAAAGAAGGAACGGTTTCTCACAAACAGCTAAACTCTGAACTAAACGAGGGGGCTGGATTTCCACCAGCCAAGCCATCACAGACAGACAGACACACACACACACACACCCTCCCCCTTATTTAAAACCAGGAATGCAACACTTCCTGTGATATGAATGTTACAGTTTAATCCTGGTTAATAGTGGGGGGGGGGGGAAACTAGCTCGGGTTTTAGATTTTTAGGAGTGCTTTGCTCTTCAAGCTTGTACCTACATTGAATTCTACTATATAGTGCAAGGGTCTTCCAACTTGGCAAGTTTAAGACTTGTGGACTTCCAACTCCCAGAATTCCTGAGCTAACATGACTGGAGGAGGAGGAATTCTGGGAGTTGAAGTCCACAACTCTTAAAGTTGTCAAGTTCGAAGACCCCCTGACATAGTGAAATATTAATGCAATATCACGGGTTTTCAGTTCAATTTGTATAGAATGTGAAGGATGTGGGTTTTCATATGTATGACGTACACTGAAGATGGCATTTAATTTCATGGTGCTAGGTGCAAAATGACAATAAAGTAAACTAAGCAACTCGCTTCAATTTCGTTTCTGAACGTCTTGTTACCAGACTAGGTAACAGCAGGATTTTCTTGTCCCATTCTCCTTATTAAACATTTACAAAACATTCAGAAACTAAATTGAAACAAACCACTGCCCAAAACCCGGGTTAATTGTTTGTATTTGTTGTTCTTCTATCTAGACTCTTCCTCTAAGGAACATTACAGAATATTTTCCCACGAGTCCAGTGGGTTCTCACTGGAGATTTCAAAGACTGGCCAGCCATTTTTCAGGAATGGTATAGGGTCTCCTGAGGGGGGGGCTGGTCTAGATGACCTCCAAGGCCCCTTCCGACTCTTATTATTCTGTGAGGGGGTCCTTGGTGCTCTCTGAGCTTGCAGACGTTTCCTGACCCAACTAGGGAACATCATCAGTGCTAGAAGGGATTGATAAACTGAGACCAAACCCCATTCCCTTCTAGCACTGATGATGTTCCCTAGTTGGGTCAGGAAACGTCTGCAAGAGAACAACCAAGAGAGCATCAAGAACCCCACAGTCATTCCCCCTCCTCCTCCTTTCCACAACCCCCCCTCCCTTCTAGCACTGATGATGTTACCTAATTCGGTAACAAAATGTCTGCAAGAAAAACCACAAAGTTCACAAAGCACTAAGAACCCCTCATTTCAACCCCAGGGGGTTACAATTATTCTCTTTTTATTGGCACCTTTTATTCCACCTCCTTGCCATGATTGTGAAGAAGTGGGGGGGGGGGAACGGGACAAAAACGTTACACAGCCCAAACCGCTCCCCCGTTTAAAAACATCCACTCCGATCCAGCAGAGGCCAAAGTTCACCTTCCTTGTCCCTGATCCTCACCTTCAACTTCCCATCCTTTCTTGCTCTTGGAAAAGAAAGGAAAAGAAAGAAAGAGAGGGGGGAAGCGCGCCCCTCCTCTCTTTTTTCCAGACCCCCCCCCCTCTCTCTCCCTCCCTCCTTCCTTCCTTCCTTATTTCTTTTTTTTCTCTTCCCATTTGCGCCTCCGGCCTCCCCAACTCAACCAACCACTAAATTGCGGCGCGTTCAAACATTCCAGAAGGCGGAGTAGACTGCGCTTAAGTGCGCTTCCCAGGCCGGGGGGCGGGAGGAGGGGAAAGACAATGGGATCGCTAGGGCAGGTGTGATTAGCAGCTTTTCAACCTTTCCGACCCCCCCTTCCGACCCTCTCCCTCCCCCCACACACACAAACGACGGGGGTACAATAGCCCAGGATTCCTCTTTCGAAGTGATGCCTGATAACGGACCTTTCCTAGCCCTCCCCCCTCCACCTCCTCCCGCCCCAGCCTTGGAAAATAAGGTGGAGCGTATAGGATCGCGACTCCCAGCCTTGGGCAGTGGAGGGAAACGACCCAGCCCCGAGGAAGGAGCCCCTATTAACCCTCCCCCCACCACACCCGGGGGCCTCTTCCCCATTTTCTCCTCCCCCCTCTCCCCTCCCCCACTGGGCCCAATCCACTATGGGACATCCGCTTAACTCTT